>NC_088398.1:55173059-55473059 GCF_034236695.1 Oncorhynchus nerka | reverse complement strand
CATTGTAGAATAATAGTGAAGACATCAAAACTATGAAATAACACATATGGAATCATATGGTAACCAAAAAAGTGATAGCTTTGCACACTCTTGGCATTATCTCAACCAGTTTCATGAGGTAGTCACCTGGAATGCATTTCAATTAACAGGTGTGCCTTGATAAAAGTTCATTTGTGGAATGTATTTCCGTGGAATGTATTTCCTTCTTAATGTGTTTGCAGGTGTGTGTCCTTCTTAATGCGCCAATCAGTTGTGTTGTGACAAGGTAGGGGTGGTATACAGAATATAGCCCTATTTGGTAAAAGACCAAGTCATATTATGACAAGAACAGCTCAAAGAGAAACAATAGTCCATCATTACTTTAAGACATGAAGGTCAGTCAATATCGAACATTTCAAGAATTTTGAAAGTTTCTTCAAGTGCAGTCACAAAAACCATCAAGGTTCTCATGAGGACCGCCACAGGAAAGGAAGACCCAGAGTTACCTCTGCTGCAGAGGATAAGTTCCTTAGAGTTACCAGCCTCAGAAATGTCATGAAACAGAAACATCCCAACATCAACTGTTCAGAGGAGACTGTGTGAATCAGACATTCATGGTCAAATTGCTGCAAAAAAAACACTACTAATGGAAACCAATAATAAGAAGAGACTTGCTTGGGCCAAGAAACAAGAGCTGATGAGTCCAAATTTGAGATTTTTGGCTCCAATCGCAGTGTCTTTGTGAGATGGCCTCCACAATGACCCGACCTCAACCCAAGTGAGATGGTTTGGGATGAGTTGGACCACAGGGTGAGGGAAAAGCAGCCAACAAGTGCTCAGCATGTGTGGGAACTCCTCAAGACTGTTGGAAAAGAATTCCAGATGAAGCCGGTTGAGAGTCTTCCAAGAGTGTGCAAAGCTGTCATCAAGGCAAAGGGTGGCTACTTTGAAGAATCAAAAATACAAAATATATTTGGATTTGTTTAATGTGTGTTATTTCATAGTTATGATGTCTTCACTATTATTCTACAATGGAGAAAATTGTGAAAATAAAGAATGCGTTTTTGTGTCCAAACTTTTGACAGATACTGTATATCTCACTAGGTCTGTGTTTTTTAGTCTCCAAATATCCACTATTTCTAATGTGTCCATAATATTTGAGATCACCTTAATGGACTGTAAAGTAAATCACCCTACAAAATATCATCACCGTGCCCTACTTAACTCTGTGTTATAGTCTCCCACCATAATGGTTTGATCGTTTGGTGCCTGTAAATTCTGTAGATTGGTATAAATATTAAGTGTGGATCATCCTGATTTGGACCATATGGATTAATGAGAAAGTGTACGCCGCTTTATCTCTTGACCAGAGTTCAGATTATGACACTGTTAAAGCTGCTATCCTTCAGCCTTACGAGTTGGTCCCAGAGGCATGAAGACAACAGTTCCATAAATTACAAAAGACAGAATCACAAAGCCATGTTGAGTTCGCAAGGGAACAAGCATTTCTTTTTGATCGGTGGTGTGGTTCTCAAGAGGTCAAGGACCTTGAGGATTTAAAGACACTCATACTTCTCGAGCAGTTAAAGAATTGCCTCCATGAAAGGCTTGCTACCTACATTTATGAGAAAGCTGCAGTCTTTGCCGATGAGTTTATGTTGACACATAAAACTACCATCACAAACAAAGCACCCAGTAGTTATCCCTACACAAAAATCAATCCCAAGCCACTCTTAAATATCACCTGGGCTAGGACAGGTGAAATATCTTTTACCTAACAAGATGGACTAGCCAACACAGGTGTAACATACTAACGAGGTGACACCAATCGTTGTGCGCTAACATGCTACCTCGAAATATAACTTCCAATAACTAAACCTGTAACACCTTCCACCTTAAGAACAATGTATCCTATATTTTTGTTGGACAAGTTTGCTCACCACCAACAGAAAGCAACTTTAATTTCACAACATAATCAACTTTTTTAAATGCGTCACTTCTTAAATGCATAGCCTTCTCCAATATATACATGGCATCTACTGGCTATCAACAATTTAAATACAAGCCAAAACACACTTTTCACCCTCACTATTTTTTAAATATAGTTTTTATACATAGTTGCCTAAAACTAAAGTTTTGAGAAACTAGTAAAATAATGTACATTTCTAATACTCTCATCCCTTTGGAATAAGCGCAAACAAAACAAAACTCATCTTCAAAATGGCAAAACGTGCAGTCAAAATAAATTGTGAGCCGGGGCTACACACTGGCTAAACACACAATTTATTGACTGCCCACCCTTGAAAGACAATCAGCAACCAAGTTGTCCTTACCACGGATATGTCTGATTTCAAGGGGAAACTCCTGTTATATGAGACTCCAGCGAAGGAGTAGGTGGTTTGTGGAGCTCTTCTTTTGCAGGAAAACGAGAAGGTTATGATTGGATTGGTATACACCACCAGAGCTGTAGAGACCAAAACATACATCTCAAAGTGCTGAAGAGCCAGTACCAAGGTGAGCATCTCCTTCTCAATAATCAAGTAGTGTTTTTGATATGAGGCATATTTCTTTGAAAAGTACCCCACAGGGTGCTCAACATTATCGTCTTTCTGTAGGAGCACAGTCTACATGACTGGCATCGGCATACAAAGCAAATGGACAACGGAATTCTAGAGCAGCTAGCAACCAAGTTCTCCTTACGAAGGACATGTCTGATTTCAATGGGAAACTCCTGTAATATGAGACTCCAAAGCCCAGTACTAGCCAGCCATTCCCAATAATCTGCACAGTTCCTGGGGTGAAGCTGGCAATGGAAAGTTATTGATGGCCTCCACTTTTCCCAGGAGTGGTCGGACATTCCCTTGCCCCACCACCTTCCAGAGATATTTGACTGCTGCTCGAGCAATTCCGCTCTTTGGCATGCAACCTGTTAGGTTAGCAGCTGCAAGATAACTTATCTTGGTTAACTGTCATGTTGCCAATTTTTGTTCCCGAAAGTATTTAATTATTTGGTCCTCAAACTTAAACTCGAGATATGCCATTTAAAAAATGAGGCGTTTCCCGTGATCCGGAATACACATTATCACACTCCCTCATCTGATTGATCGGGTAGGCGGGCCTTCTGACTTTGTGGCTGTGGTAACTAGTGATGACAGTGACAGACAAAGAGGAGCAGCTAATGGATTTACTAACAGATGAAGTTATTTCTGATTTCTGATTTCAGGGGAGGCTAGGCCTTAAATTTGGCAGAAGCACTCAGACCTGGGTAGGGCCTGAACATCGTAGGCCTGGGTAGGGCCTGAACATCGTAGGCATGGGTAGGGCCTGAACATCGTAGGCATGGGTAGGGCCTGAACATCATAGGCATGGGTAGGGCTCCACCTTAAAATTCAGGCCCGTGTAGGGCTTGTTGTGTCTTTGGCATCATTAAACTTAAGACTTACTTTTATCAAATAAATTCCCTGTAATTATTATTGCGTGATTAAACTAACTTAATCATGTAACTGTAATTAACTAGGAAGTCGGGGTACCAAGGAAAATATTCAGATTACAAAGTTATAATTTTCCTAATATAACTTTCAGATATTTTAATATCTGATCAATTAGTCTTATATTTAATGAATTATTCTTCACCTCACCTTAGTCTCATTCCAAACGTAAATTGTTGGTTATCTGCACGAACCCAGTCTTTACTATGAATCATCCATACATCAATTGTCTTAAATCATTAATTTACTAACAAAAATAATCACAGAAATGCATAAACAAACAAACAGTAGATATAGTTACAAGGAAATGATAGCGGATGTGCCCTAGTGGGCTAAACCAGTATGGCGGCTTGGTAGACAAATGGATTGAGAAGGGCGCGAAAGATAAAAGACACTACAAAGTTGATAATTATAACAATTGAAATGCTAATCCTTTGCAGATGCTAATCCTTTGCTCACTCATTTGGGATTAATTGCAATCAATACATACATTTGCGCTCAGTATGTCGTCGTGATCGCTGTTGGAAAGTTTGTTTCTGTTGGAGAGTTTGTACGCCCTCTCTCTATCTACCGTGGTTAGGTTGGATAGTTCAGAGTAACATTCAGCAATGTTGTTATAGAATAGATGTTTCGGCAGTTGTCGGCTTTCGCATTCACGGGTACATAATTCCTAGCTGCAGACTAGTAATTAGAATCAAAGATTGGTTCTTATTCTGTCGGTATTGATAGTCTCAGAGTGAGTTTAACCACGTGTTATGGTTAAGATTTCAGCAATCTACTCAAACCTTAGCCCTCTCGGTTATCGAGGTAAGCTGGTCTGAAGATAAATTCCCAAGGTGAGGGTCGCCAGATCAATGTCTGTGCTCATGTCTGTGCTCATGGGGCGGGCCAATGACTTAGTTAACTTCAAAGGGAATTGGGTTCCCTTACATTAAACAGTTTAAAATCACATTACATAATTTCACAAATAGTTTCATCTTTACTCATTTTATACAACAATTAGATGCAAGCCTCATAACTGAGACTCTTGTATAAACAGAGTTATGGTAATGTGGCTGTATTGTCTCTCATGTGTTTCACAAACATTAAACGAAATGGACCGGTCGTAGCTGGATTCTTCCCCGACCGTGTACACCTTCTCCAAAACATGTACATTGTTCAGTTCTCAAGTTCTATGCTGGAAAAGAGGTTCCTGTGTTCTCCTGTGAAAACTTACTCTCTCTTATACTCTGGCCATGAAGAGAGAACTCCTCAAGGAATGTATGACCTGCCTAACAAAGCCTGTTGTTAGGGGGTGAGAGAGAGAGGGGATGGTGCAGAGAGAGGGGGATGGTACTCGCTATCCCCAGAGAGGGCAATGTCATGACAGCCTACAGTAGGTGCTCCTTACTTCAAACAGATAAGCAAGACCAAACAAGGAAACACACGGAAACACATGGTTCCCCTAGTTTCCCTAAAGCACCAGCAGTGAGCTGTTGTCAGAATTCAAAGTGTCATCAAAGTCCTCACACATCAAACACCATAATTGGTTCTTTACCATCCTATTGCAAATGAGGGGAGACAGGTGCACACTGTTGTTTCGCTGCATCAGTCAGTCAGTCAGGCTGCTGATTCGCCTTTTCAGAGAGAGAGGGGCCATCGTCACCTCGCCGACATCCTTGACAAGCAATAGGATTACTCCGAGATGTAATTAAGAGCTCGACAGGGAAACAGCTTTTGACACACTCAGATAGGATTCCTAGGTACACCTTCCAGATATCTCCCCGTTAATGCCCAAACGGTGAAGTGCAACGCACACCTTGAGTCATGTTAGATGACTTCGCTTCAATTGTTATGGTGTTAATTTATTCTGGGTTTGTGAGGGTTCCATACTGCTTGACTTGAGGGCAATTACTTATTCGCTGCAGCAAACCAATTACCTAATGCAAATTATTACAGTATATATGGCAAGAGGAAGATAGTAATTCGAGACAGTGGCAGATACAAGAACCGTTCAAAGCTCTTAAGAGGCATGGGATCTGGTGAATAGCTCAAAATACACATCATAGGTCTTTCATATCAAATAGTAACAACCAATAGAGCCAATGAATGTACCAATAATAAGCGTACAAGTATTACGTTATTGTAAACAAACTCTATCTGTTAAGCAATCTTTGCACATATGCAAACAGTTTCTAGTTCGTTTCCTAGTTAGTGAGCCGCTACCACCCAGCACTCTGTTCAATAATTCAAGGTAATAACACAACATGGGTCTGGGTTTTATAACTAGCAGCCTGATCCATCTGACCCATATCTCAACAGCCCTAGTCTCTTTCCTCCATGGCACCCAGCAAGGAAAACACAAGGAAGGAGTACCTTGAAGCCCTCGAGCGAAGCTCTCAGCGAGCAAACATGACCTTATGGGATCATTACGAACTACAAATACTCATAGTCTAAACCGGTCTAGTAGAAACAGTCCATCCCCAGGGGTTACTCCTCCACTAGCAGACAAGACTTCACAACATAGACTGCAACAATAACTAGAGGGCCGGTCGGATAATGGTCAGGGATGATCTAATAGAGGACTATTGCTTTTTCAGAACTGCATTTGATTGCTCTATCATCCAATGTTTGTTTTTTCATACTCGCTTCACACTTTTCCAATTGTTAGCTATTTCCCTCTCATCTTTTGCTCTCTCTCACTCTCACTCTCTCTCTTTCTCTGTCAGTCTGTCTGTCTGTCTGCCTGTGTCTCTCTCTTGGTCTGTCTGTCTCTCTCTCTGTCTATCTTTCTGTCTGTCTCACTCTATCTCGGTCAATAGGAGCTGTGTCTTCAGAGCTACTCATCGTCATCGTAATGACCCCCCCAGGGACTTGGGGGTCTGTCTGACAGTCTCAGTCTGTCTGTCTTTAATGCTGCCGGACTGTTTTCTGGAGGAGGAGGTCACCGCTAATGGTTTCAGTATGCAGTATGCTGACTGAAGAGCCCCTTGTTAAAAATAGAACAGCAGAGCAGAGACCTCCACATCCAAATCAGGAGACATTATTACACAGACCTTCTTGACTGGATGGGTAGCAGAAGCCAGAAGCAGGAACCAGTCTAGCAGTTAGTGGTAGACTTGTTTGGCGAAGTGGATATATCCAGATGGGAGTTGCAGCTCATTTTAGTTTTCATGATTTTCTAATGATATAACCAATTTTGACTTTGCAGCTGGCCTATCTAGCGGTAACCTCTCAGCTCTGCCTCAGCTTTTATCGCAATAATAAATGTCACCCTGCATAGGAGTTTACACTAACTGTGTTATTAGCAATGTATATTTGTTCAAACACATCTGGAAGAAATTGTAAAACTGTCACTTGAAACTACAATTCAATTTTAAATTCAATACTATCCTTAAATTTCAATATTGAGTAACTCACAGTTGTATAGGCTTAGACAGGTCTGAAGAATATTGTGTCTAAGCGAGCTGGGAACATTGACAACCTAGGAAGGAAGCTGCTCTCTCAATGATCAGATTCTAATGTCCTGTTGTTTATAATGAGTGTCAGTGTCTAGTCTAGACAGTCTCCTAATTCAGGCCTGAAATTTGTCCTTTTCTAAAGCCATCACATCCAGACCTGAGAGCCACTGTATCCTCCATTAATTATCTGTCACACAGAGCTGTTATATTATATTCAACACTGATGACTCAGAACTGCATCCTCCCTTCTCTCCTCTCCGTGTACTTCCCCGTTGATTAAAAATAAATCTACCAGTCATTGGAATCCATTAGAATCATGTCTGTCCTGTCATCTGCCTGTCATGTGGGTACCCCATCTTACATCCCTCCAGATTGGGTAGTTTCCATTATGGTAATGAACAGTCATCTTGTCGGGATAAGGTTGTTACAAAAAAGGACTTAATCTGGATACACTGTCAGTCTATCATGATATAAATTACTTGTTAGTTTAGTTACAAAATGAAAGATGACAGTGGCTAAATTAACATAGCTTTTTTCGACTACCCTTTAACCTTGACAATGGCCTCTTTCCCAGAGATATACAGTATTAACCATTGTGCGTTGCAGTAGATACAACTCAACAGTGGTGATACTTAATACGACCTGTCATAGAAAAATGATCAGAACCCATTTTCTAGCCTTCAATATTAGCACACTACTGTTTCAATCTATTGTGTTATTTTGTCTGCACTTCTATGACAAAATGTACAATGATACTGATGTCCTCATATTCACCTATCATTTAGTGTTTGGTTATATGGTAGTCGTTATGGTGATCTCTTACTCTTTCATAATGTCATATTTCAAATAAATTGAACACATATTTAGAGGTAAACTTTTATGCAACTGTAAATCATCGTAAAGATCATCATAATGTTGGTTGTATAATTCCAGATTTTCTGAAATATTGCTATTTTTTTATTTTTTTATTTTTTTTATTTCACTTTTATTTAACCAGGTAGGCAAGTTGAGAACAAGTTCTTATTTACAATTGCGACCTGGCCAAGATAAAGCAAAGCAGTTCGACAGATACAACGACACAGAGTTACACATGGAGTAAAACAAACATACAGTCAATAATACAGTATAAACAAGTCTATATACAATGTGAGCAAATGAGGAGAGAAGGGAGGTAAAGGCAAAAAAGGCCATGGTGGCAAAGTAAATACAATATAGCAAGTAAAACACTGGAATGGTAGTTTTGCAATGGAAGAATGTGCAAAGTAGAAATAAAAATAATGGGGTGCAAAGGAGCAAAATAAATAAATACATTAAATACAGTTGGGAAATAGGTAGTTGTTTGGGCTAAATTATAGGTGGGCTATGTACAGGAACAGTAATCTGTGAGCTGCTCTGACAGTTGGTGCTTAAAGCTAGTGAGGGAGATAAGTGTTTCCAGTTTCAGAGATTGTTGTAGTTCGTTCCAGTCATTGGCAGGAGAGAACTGGAAGGAGAGGCGGCCAAAGAAAGAATTGGTTTTGGGGGTGACTAGAGAGATATACCTGCTGGAGCGTGTGCTACAGGTGGGAGATGCTATGGTGACCAGCGAGCTGAGATAAGGGGGGACTTTACCTAGCAGGGTCTTGTAGATGACATGGAGCCAGTGGGTTTGGCGACGAGTATGAAGCGAGGGCCAGCCAACGAGAGCGTACAGGTCGCAATGGTGGGTAGTATTATCTGACATACTATTTAGAGATAGATCTCGAGGCATTATATATTACACAAAATAAGTCAATGGTATTTTCCTTTAGTGTTCGACATACACCTCCATTATTAAAGAGCAACTTCCCCTAAAAAGCAACTAATCCCTTTTAAAACGGCCTATGTGGCATCGATATGAGTTTGATAAACTAGTAGCTTAATTACTCAGCCAAGCAGATACACGTAGTAGAGTCATTTTTGTTGTGAAGTACATTACTGAAAAGCTATGTCCTTTCTTTAGAACAAAATGTAATTCACTACTTGGTTGTGTATTGTTTCACCGCATCACAGGCCCTCCCAGTCAACATCACCTCATAAGATGAGGAAGTACATTGTTTATGAGGATTGCCTGCTGCAGTTGTTCAAAGATGTCCAGTTTTCAGCCGAACATGCAACATAAACAAGACCAGCAAGGGGAGCATTCCTATAAATAGAACAATGAGGACACTTGAATCAGGTTGGTGACATTTGACATGGTCAAAGGTCAAAACAGTTTGGAGTTTTGTCCCAATTCACCTTCATAACCTAGCCTGGTGGAACCAGCCTGATCACCGTTTACCTTTCTATTTCACTTCACATATGATATCTGACGTGAAATAGAAAGGTGAATGTAGCGATCAGGTTGGTTCCACCATGCTGATCATAATCACCATTGATAATATAATCAGTGATCTGTTTGTGTGTAACCGACCAGTATCTTTGATGAGGGGCCAGGAGATGATCTATGCTGTTATGCCCATCAATGGAGCGCTGGCAAAGACCTCACCTCCAGCCTCACATCTTGCCCGCTCACCAACAGTTGTCTATGGGGAGACCAGAATTAGGTAGGTTTAGTCTGACTTGTTCAAACTTCAACATAGTATATGTTTGTTTGTCAGATATCACCTATCTTAACTGCCATTGGTAATAGTACAGTGACTGTGTATGTGTTCACATCTATGAAGCCAGCACTTGGAGCCAGCCCCATTACCACCACACAGGAAGGTACTGTATGACCACTCTGACATATTACCATGGTAACCCCATTACCACCACACAGGAAGGTACTGTATGACCACTCTGACATGTTACCATGGCAACCCCATTACCACCAGACAAAATTCCGATAGGCGCAATATCTGTATCGGCCTGGAATGACAATCAAAGGGAAAAGGTGCACATGGTTCTATTAGCAGAACACTGCTTCTATAATATGATCTATAGGGCTTCTTATTCTACATAGACCTATTACTACATTTAAAAGTTATAAAAACACTTAGTTTAGAATATCTTAATAAATTCAGAAATTGCATTCTTCTCATATTACTCTGTAGGCTACTGACCTATTCAAAGCTTCCTCTGGCATCTCCCCATACATCTGCCTGTAGTTATTGAACTCAACTTGCAGGAGGTTTGTTGGTTGTGATTGAGTGGGGGAAACAGCTGCGGTCAAGTTTCTGACAGATGGGTGTGTCTTGGTGGTGGCAACACCCACATCAAACCACACCACCAAGCCAACTCACTTTTAACTTCTGTCATGGCCACCAGAATTTCTTGAGGAGCAAGCCAAAAACAAGGCCAAATCAGCAGATGCATTTCCCCTTTAACATCATTTATGGTAACATTGAATCATCAGATATATATTATTAAAGGTGTGATATGCAGAAATCACTCTGCCATTTCCTGTTTGTTAAAATTCTAATAGTTCGCCTTACTTCAGTTTATATGTACAAAACTGGAATTAAAATATGTAAAAATGAAACATAATAACGGGAAGCATAGAAATAGTGCACATAGAACATATTTGCACCTTCTTAGACTTACTTTCAATGAGAATGACAGATCTATAACTAACATTTCTATGTGAATTTGGTCAGGTCGCCCAAAAGTTACACATTGCAGCTTTAAGGTTTTTATTAGGATGTCTTATATTAGAGTATTCCTGTTTGATCGATTGTTCTGTATAATTGCCAGTGTATCTTCAGTGTGCCACCAGTGTACCTCTACAGATGGTTTTGTAATTACCAGTGTACCACCAGTGTCCCTCTATAGAAGGTTGAATAATTACCAGTGTACCACCAGTGTGCCTCTATAAATGGTTGAATAATTACCAGTGTACCACCTCTACACAGGGACAGGGATAGATGAACAAGGCTGAGCTCCAAGAGCTGCAATCAGAGGGGTATACTACAAAGTAGGATCAATTAATTAGCCAGCTAACTTTGATAAACAACCAGAAAAAAATATGTATTTTCTGGTTCATAATAAAAGTGTTTTTGGTTGTTGAGTAGACCATGCCCATTTCAAGCTTATATTTCAGAATATTTTGGCAAGTTAGAGGGCTAACTCCTTGATGTTGCTTTGTAGTTTACCCCTCAGGATGTTCCTTTCTTAGTCATCCCAACAAAATAAGACAGGATCATGAATATGCAGCAGTAGGAAGGGAGGATCCCCTCCAGGCCAGAGAAAAGACACCATTAAGCTCTGATAATTATATCCTCTTTTCCTCAGAACAATAGAGAGCATGGCGTTGAAGTTAGGATCACCTTCTACTTAAATACCTCCAACCATACCCTTGCTTAACCACTCACTAACTTGCTTGATGTAAATATCACACATTTTGCAATTCTGAGAATATACCATTGATTTATCTGGCTGTGTAATACCACCAATGTGATCGTTCGTTGTGAGTTCATGTTGGATATCAAGCTCTTTCACTCAAACATGCCGCTGGGTTATTTCATTCATGAAAGCAACAACAATCAATAAACAACAACAAAATCCTGAATAAAGAAGATTAACGCCATTACAAACACTCTTATTATATTACAGCATTATAGTGAGTATGCTGGACTAGGTAGAATGACTTGATTTAAATGCATTGAATATGAAATTACACCGCTGGTGAAGGTGATCCTTAATATGGTATAATGGCCTTAGGAAGCCAGCATCATGCATAGTATTGATTCAATTACATCAACAGCCCTGTCCAGTTCATGGAATAATGTCCATTAGTCCAAATCTGGCAGAGTAAACATTGTGCAGAGCTGCATTTTTACATGTTTGTTTAGAAGCTCATACCCTTGTATGTGCAACACAGGCTGTGTATGTACGATTGGTTGTTTATTTTTCAGGTTTTCCCTACATCACAGTAAATTGTTGTCATTATCTGTTGGATTCAATACCGCTGATAATAAGGAGGACTACCGCTGTTTTTCAGTCTAGGAGGTTGACTGTCTTCTCTCTCTCTCTCTCTCTCTCTCTCTCTCTCTCTCTCTCATAATTATTACTGTTTAGTTTGATTTGAAAAGTGGTCTTGAGAGCGGATGGTTCCAAATCCTTCAGAATAATTGGCTGCAGCCTGCTGTAAGGGAAAAATACATTTACACTGAAAATCACCTATTATGATTACAGTATGCAGCCAGCTTGCCTTGCCCTGAGAATTTTAAAGTATGGGTTACTTATCCAACTTCCAATGACTTTCATCGAATAAGGAGTTGAAAAGAGACCTTTCATACATAAATTATAGATCCCAACTGAACCATGGTATCCCAACTATGTCTGACAATCCTCTCTGTCTGACTGTCTGTTTCTATCCTCCATCCCTTCATCCCTCCATCCAAGCCTTTTTCTTTTCCCTGCCGGTCCCGATCTTTGTCTGACTCTGTTTCCATCACTCCATCATTCTATCCCTCCATCCCATTCTCTCTCTTTCCCTTGCTGATATCTCTATCTATCTGTCTGTTTGTCTGTAGCTATCCTGCTGCCATCAGTTAATGAAGCTCAGGCTGGGGCTCTGCACCTGTGGAGCTCTGCTCAACCAATCTGGAGGATAGAGGTCCCCATGTGGTAGACGGAGAGGGGATTTGGGATTTCAGAACCATGGACTGGGATTCAGAGACAGCTCTATTACTGCACTGTCTGTAAGCCTCATCTTCAAACACTAGTAATTTTGACTCATGCTAGCCTCAAATATTCAGTTGGGATCTTTTGAATTCAATCCAAATGTGTTTTGGAGAATGGACATCACACAGACTCAAGTTTATATTTAAGGCTGTACACTCTTAGAAAAAAAGGGTCCCCCATAGGAGAACCCTTTCTGGTTCCAGGTAGAACTACTTTGGGTTCCATGTAGAACAGTCTGGGGACAGGGTTTTACATGGAACCCAAAATGGTTCTACCTGGAACTAAAAGGGTTCTACCTGGAACCAAAAAGGGTTCTTCAAAGGGTTCAGCTAAAGAGCTAAAGAACCATTTTCGGTTCTAGCACCTTTTTTCCTAAGAGTGTAGTCAATTGAACATGGTTAGTTTCAAGAGATAAGCCAACAAATAAGATCATTCTTACAATGCAAGAATACCGGGTTGGATTCATGGACTCAAAAAATATATATTTACAGTGAGAATATAAGAAACTCAACTACAGCAATTCACAATTCAACTGCGCAAAAACAATGTTGTGGGCTATGCCAGAACTCAAGTAACCAGTTTTTATTAAATAGGGTTTCATTCTCTCTGGAACTGAAACCTGAAAGGCCTACCTCAGAATGCATTGCCTCCCTGTTTTTGTCTTTTAATGTCTGTCTCAGTATTTACAAGAGAGAGTGTGTGAGGAGATGAGACCACAGTATTACACCTATACCATGAGGCAGGTAAGAGTTGAAACGTTGAGGAGAGAGAGAGAGTCTCCCATCAGAATTCTGTCAGTGTTTACATGAGCGGTGCCCTGGCCACCATCTTGAAGTCTCATCCCAGGTATTAGCCTGACTGTCGCAGCAATCACTTCAGTGTTTGGTCAGGTCCCTTCATCAGCACCTCATTACCTGCTGTCAATGTTTATGTGACCTGAACGGGAATGTGCAGATTCATTACTGAGAGAGGTACTCTCTCTCTTTCTCTCTCTCTTTACCGACCGCTTCTCTCTCTCGCTCTCATTCTTTCGCTTTCTCTCTCTCATTCTGTCAATTCCCCCTTTCTTGCTCTCTGAGAGGTTCTCTCTTTCTTTCTCTCTCTTTTTCTTTATGGCTGAAATCACTGGGCGTTTCTGAGGGATTGAGAGAAAAATTAGGCAAGCGTGGGATCATTCTCTCTGCCTGCATAACCCTTGTTTGCAGACCTTTCCTGAATTGGGAAGTGTTCCGTTAGAATCACCTCAGAATAGTGTTGTCAGAACAGAATCAGAACTGTAAGAACAAAAGTTTAGAACATCTGTGTGCTCACAGGAATAAGCTGAATGCTTATCACTCCATGACATATTCCAAGCACCTGGAATTGGATGCTAAAATATCCTCTCACTGTAAAAAAGGATTTCAAATTAACTACATGCATTTTTATGATGTTACTTTGTGTCTATTTCCAACTAGAAAAATGAATTGTGGTGTTATATGGAGGTGCCTGTTTGAATGGCCCATTGTTCATATTTACCTCCACAAAGCCCTAAATATAGAAGCAGGATTCTTCATACGCTTCATGTAATTAGGGCAGAATAATTACTCTCTCAAAGTAATCAACATGTTGACACTGGCTCCATCTATGCTCTGTCCCAAATGGTACCCTGTTTCCTATAAAGTGTGCTACTTTTGACCTCGGCCCATAGGGCTCTAGTCGAAAGTAGTACACTTTATAGGGAATAGCGTGCAATTTGGGAAGCAACCATAGTCAGCACAATCAGGGTGTGAAAACAGACTTATTATGTGAGGAGGGAATATCATATTTGCATGAGAAATGAATGAAAGTGAGCCAAGTTTTTCATGTAGTGTAGGGATACCTTACCTGCCGCCGAGTTCTCTCTGTAGGAATACCTTACCTGCCCCCGAGTTCTCTATATAGGAATGCCTTACCTGCAGCCAAGTTCTCTCTGTAGGAATGCCTTACCTGCAGCCAAGTTCTCTCTGTAGGAATACCTTACCTGCAGCCGAGTTCTCTCTGTAGGAATGCCTTACCTGCAGCCAAGTTCTCTCTGTAAGGAATACCTTACCCGCAGCCAAGTTCTCTCTGTAGGAATGCTTAGTGTATGTAAACTAACTTCAAGAGGTTAAATGTCAGGAATTGTGAAAAACTGAGTTTAAATGTCTTTGGCTAAGGTGTATGTAAACTTCCAAATTCAACTGCAGGTATTACAGACTCGGCCAGGGAGAGGTTGAAAATGTCAGTGAAGACACTTGCCAGTTGGTCCGCACAGTCTATGAGTACACGTCCTGGTAATCCATCTGGCCCGCGGCTTTGTGAATGTTGACCTGTTTAAAGGTCTTGCTCACATCGGCTATGGAGAGCGTGATCTCACAGTCGTCCAAAACAGCTGGTCCTCTCATGCATGCTTCAGTGTTGCTTGCCTCAAAGTGAGCATGAAAGGCATTTAGCTCATCTAGTAGGCTTGCGTCACGGAGCAGCTCACGGCTGGGTTTCCCTTTTTGGTCCGTAATAGTTTTCAAACCCTGCCACATCTGACAAGCGTCAGAGCCAGTGTAGTAGGATTCAATCTTAGTCATGTATTTACTCTTTGCCTGTTTGATGGTTTGTCAGAGGGCATAACGGGATTTCTTGTAAGCACCCAGGTTAGTGTCCTGCTCCTCGAAACTGGCAGCTCTAACCTTTAGTTCGGTGCGGATGTTGCCTGTAATCCATGGCTTCTGGTTGGGAAATGTAAGTACGGTCACTGTGGGGACGTAGTCGTCGATGCACTTATTGTTGAAGCTGGTGTCTCTTTGTAAAACAGAGTCAGTATAGTACAGTCAACATTAAAAGATCCCAGCTTTTTGAGAAAGTACAGTCTCTGTTGACTCTTTTTGTAGATCAGGTCTGTACATTTACTCCACTGAAGCTTATTGTCCAAAAGGACACTCAGATATTTGTATTCCTCTACAATATCTATGTTTTGACCTCTGATAGATGTTTCAGAGGTAGGTGTTGTATGCTTCCTGAGTCTATGCACATCTCTTTGGTCTTGTTGGTACTGAGGAACAAGTGTCACACCACTCTACAAAGTTATTTAGGACTGGGTCATGGTGTTCCTCGTCATCATGCAACAGGCTGATCAAGGTAGTGTCATCCGCAAACTTAACGTGGTGTCTGTCAGGATGGGAACAAGTACAACTATTAGCGTACCAGAAAGTTAAAATACTCTCTTACATTGAGAGTATTTTAACTTTTTGTATTGTTTGTTGGTTTGGAAATACCACTGTCAACCAGAGAACTATGCTGAGATGGATTATCACCACAGCAAGCAAGGTAATTGGAGTCAAACAGTGAGGCCTGGATGAGATCTTTAAGGTCAGGGCCCTCCGCAAGGCTCACAAAATAATTTTAGACCCAAGACACCCTCTGTACCCGGACTTTGAACTACTCCCCTCTGGGCGCAGGTATAGGGCACCCCTCAGCAGGAAAAACAGAACTAGACAATAATTTGTGCCAGATGTGATATCCCTCCTAAATAGCTCTGGCTAATGTTCCTATCAAACCAGTAAGGCCAACAGGCTAGTCTCTTTTTATTGGTATGTAACTGTTATGAAAGTTGTCATGTAAATTTGTTTTGCATTTAAACACCACTTTCAACGTGTACATGACACTGCAACAAAATGTCCCAATTGGGACAATAAAGGCAGTAAAAAAAAAATGGTAAAACAAATGTAAGTTTGCCTGCATTAAAGTCCCCGGCCACTAGGAGCACCGCTTCTGGATGACCATTTTCTTGTTTGTTTATGGCCTTATACAGCTCGTTGAGTGCGGTCTTAGTGTCAGCATCAGTTTGTAGTGGTAAATAGAGGGCTATGAATAATATAGATGAGAACTCTCTTGGTAGATAGTGTGGTCTACAGCTTATCATGAGCTATTTTACATAAGGCAAGCAATACCTTGAGACTTCTTTAATATTAGATATTGCGCACCAGCAGTTATTGACAAATAGACACACATACCCCCTCCACTCGTCTTACCAGACGTAGCTGCTCTGTCCTGCTGAAAAACAGAGAAGCCAGCCAGCTCTATATTATATGTGTTGTGGTTCAGCCAAGTCTCGGTAAGACCTAAGATATTACAGTTTTTAATGTCCTGTTGGTAGGATAGTCTTAATTGTAGATAGTCCAGTTCGTTTTCCATTGATTGTACGTTGGCCAATAATTCGGAGGGAAGTGATGGTTTACCTACTCGTCGTCAAACTCTTACAAGGCACCCTGCTCTCCTTCCCCTTTTCTCCCCCTTTTCTTCATGCTGATGATGTGGATTTGGGCCTTGTCTCGACAAAGCAGTACATCCTTCGCGTCGGACTCATTAAAGGAAAGATCTTCATCCTGTTCGAGGTGAGTAATTGCTGTTCTGATGTCCAGAAGCTCTTTTCGGTCATAAGAGTCCGTAGCGGCAACATTATGTTCAAAATGAGTTACAAACAATGCGAAAAAACTAACAAAATAGCACAGTTGGTTGAGAGCCCATAAAACGTCAGCCATCCCCTCCGGCGCCATTATAAATAACGATGTCCACCATTGTTCCTGCACCCAAGAAAGCAAAGGTAACTGAACTAAATGACTATTGCCCCATTGCACTCACTTCTGTCATCATGAAGTGCTTTGAGAGGCTAGTTAAGCATCATATCACCTCCACCTTACCTGACACCCTAGACCCACTTCAATTTGCATATTGCCCCAATAGATCCACAGACGATGCAATTGCCATCACACTGCACACTGCCCTATCCCATCTGGACAAGAGGAATACCTATGAAAGAATTCTGTTGATTGACTAGAGCTCAACCTTCAACACCATAGTACCCTGCAAGCTCATCATTAAGCTCGGGGCCTGGGTCTGAAAACTGCCCTATGCAACTGGGTTCTGGACTCCCTGACGGGCCGCTTCAGGTGGTGAAGGTAGGAAACAACACCTCCACTATACTGATCCTCAACACAGCCTCCTCCTGTACTCTCTGTTCAACCATGACTGAGTGGCCACGCACGCCTCCAACACGATCATCAAGTTTGTAGACGACACAGCAGCAGGAGGCCTGAATACTAACAATGACGAGACAGCCTATAGGGAGGAAGTGAGGGCCCTGGCGGAGTGGTGCCAGGAAAATAACCTCCCCCTCAACGTCAACAAAATGAAGGAGCTGATCGTGGAATTCAGGAGACAGCAGAGGGAGCACGCCCACATCCACATCGATAGGACCGCAGTGGAGAAGGTGAAAAGCTTAAAGTTCCTCTGCGTACATATCACTGACAAGCTCAAATGGTCCACCCACACAGACAGTGTGGTGAAGAAGGCACTTCAACCTTAGAAGGCTGAAGAAATTTGGCTTGGCCCGTAAGACACTCACAAACTTTTAAAGATTCACCATTCAGAGCCTCCAGTCGGGCTGCATCACCGCCTGGTATGAGAACTGCACCCTCCGCAAACCGCAGGGCTCTACAGAGGGTGGTGCGGTTACTCAACCCTGCACCTTAGAGGCTGCTGCCTTATGTACTGTACATAAACATTGAATCACTGGTCACTTTAATAATGGAACACTGGTCACTTTAATAATGTTTACATACTGTTTTACTCATTTCATATGTAATGTATATAGTGTATTCTACAGTATTGTAGCCAATGCCACTCCAACATTGCTAGTCCTAATATTTATATATTTCTTAATTTCATTTTTTTACTTTGAGATTTGTGTGTATTGTTGTGAATTATTAGATAGCTAGGAACACAAGAATTTCGCGACACCCGCAATAACAACTGCTAAATATGTGTATGTGACCAATCAAATTTAATTTTTTTGAAGTTCTCTGTAGGAATACTTTACCTACAGTCAAGTTCTCTGTAGGAATACCTTACCTACAGTCAAGTTCTCTGTAGGAATACCTTACCTACAGTCAAGTTCTCTCTAGGAATACCTTACCTGCAGTCAAGTTCTCTGTAGGAATACCTTACCTGCAGTCAAGTTCTCTGTAGGAATACCTTACCTACATTCAAGTTCTCTGTAGGAATACCTTACCTACAGTCAAGTTCTCTGTAGGAATACCTTACCTACAGTCAAGTTCTCTGTAGGAATACCTTACCTACAGTCAAGTTCTCTGTAGTAATACCTTACCTACAGTCAAGTTCTCTGTAGGAATACCTTACCTACAGTCAAGTTCTCTGTAGGAATACCTTACCTACAGTCAAGTTCTCTGTAGGAATACCTTACCTACAGTCAAGTTCTCTGTAGGAATACCTTACCTACAGTCAAGTTCTCTCTAGGAATACCTTACCTGCAGTCAAGTTCTCTGTAGGAATACCTTACCTGCAGTCAAGTTCTCTGTAGGAATACCTTACCTGCAGTCAAGTTCTCTGTAGGAATACCTTACCTACAGTCAAGTTCTCTGTAGGAATACCTTACCTACAGTCAAGTTCTCTGTAGGAATACCTTACCTACAGTCAAGTTCTCTGTAGTAATACCTTACCTACAGTCAAGTTCTCTGTAGGAATACCTTACCTACAGTCAAGTTCTCTGTAGGAATACCTTACCTACAGTCAAGTTCTCTGTAGGAATACCTTACCTACAGTCAAGTTCTCTGTAGTAATACCTTACCTGCAGCCAAGTTCTCTGTAGGAATACCTTACCTGCAGTCAAGTTCTCTGTAGGAATACCTTACCTGCAGTCAAGTTCTCTGTAGGAATACCTTACCTACAGTCAAGTTCTCTGTAGGAATACCTTACCTACAGTCAAGTTCTCTGTAGGAATACCTTACCTACAGTCAAGTTCTCTGTAGGAATACCTTACCTACAGTCAAGTTCTCTGTAGTAATACCTTACCTACAGTCAAGTTCTCTGTAGGAATACCTTACCTACAGTCAAGTTCTCTGTAGGAATACCTTACCTGCAGTCAAGTTCTCTGTAGGAATACCTTACCTACAGTCAAGTTCTCTGTAGGAATACCTTACCTGCAGTCAAGTTCTCTGTAGGAATACCTTACCTACAGTCAAGTTCTCTGTAGGAATACCTTACCTACAGTCAAGTTCTCTGTAGTAATACCTTACCTACAGTCAAGTTCTCTCTAGGAATACCTTACCTACAGTCAAGTTCTCTGTAGGAATACCTTACCTGCAGTCAAGTTCTCTGTAGGAATACCTTACCTGCAGTCAAGTTCTCTGTAGGAATACCTTACCTACAGTCAAGTTCTCTGTAGGAATACCTTACCTGCAGTCAAGTTCTCTGTAGGAATACCTTACCTACAGTCAAGTTCTCTGTAGGAATACCTTACCTACAGTCAAGTTCTCTGTAGGAATACCTTACCTACAGTCAAGTTCTCTGTAGTAATACCTTACCTACAGTCAAGTTCTCTCTAGGAATACCTTACCTACAGTCAAGTTCTCTGTAGGAATACCTTACCTGCAGTCAAGTTCTCTGTAGGAATACCTTACCTACAGTCAAGTTCTCTGTAGGAATACCTTACCTACAGTCAAGTTCTCTGTAGGAATACCTTACCTACAGTCAAGTTCTCTGTAGTAATACCTTACCTACAGTCAAGTTCTCTCTAGGAATACCTTACCTACAGTCAAGTTCTCTGTGGGAATACCTTACCTACAGTCAAGTTCTCTGTAGGAATACCTTACCTACAGTCAAGTTCTCTGTAGTAATACCTTACCTACAGTCAAGTTCTCTGTAGGAATACCTTACCTACAGTCAAGTTCTCTGTAGGAATACCTTACCTACAGTCAAGTTCTCTGTAGGAATACCTTACCTACAGTCAAGTTCTCTGTAGGAATACCTTACCTACAGTCAAGTTCTCTGTAGGAATACCTTACCACACGACTGACTGCTTCCAAGTCTAACAAATGCATGAGGAGAAGAGAAGCATCACATGTGAGGAAGAGAACACAAAGTCAAGATGTTTGTCAAATTTCTTTTTAATCATTTTTATAGCCATTGACTCGTCTCCTGAAGTGATCATCAGCAAACCATATAGGGAAAACATTCTTTCCAAATTGGAATTCTAAAGTGGGAAAGATAGAATTCAATTTATTTTGGGCAAGACATCCTCTCCATGTATTCTCTCCTGAGACTGAATGCTCTCTGCTTCGCTGGAACTGCATCGTTTTCTTATCAGCTGTATTTCCTCCCTCCGTTTTCAAACTGCACACCCCGGCACTCCATCAATTCCCTTTGACAGCTGGGACAAATGGGAACAACAGGGAGAAGGTTTTCAGATTCATTGGAAGTCAGGCGCATATTCATTTCCATACATAAATATTTCTCTCCTCTCCAAGGTTGCCTTCCCAGGGAGGGATTGACTGACAGTCCTCCAGGACTGGAATGGTCGTACACTTCCTTTTATACCTGGTGGGGGTCAGGGTACAAGAGTGTAGTGGTCATACCAGATCATTTAATTTCAAGTATGTGCTGTTAGCTGGGAATTTAATAGTGACCCTTCTCCTGACAGCTTTAACATAGAGACACACACACAAGCATGGCACACACTCACACTCGTAATCACGAAACACGCACACACACACACAAACACAACACACACCAGGCACATATAACAAATACAGCATAGCTCAACCATGACCCTTTGCCCTTTCCGTCTCTAAAGTGCCCTTTTGTTTTGGGTAAAAAAATACAAATTGTATACAGTTTTTGTCATTGTTCTGAACCCACTGCCTGCAAGTTGTCGTTAAATTCATGTTAAATATCTTATTTAATTAGCCATTAAGATGTTCTATTGCTTTTATGTAACTAAATAGTCAGTCATAATTGCTCAACGAGTCTGTGACCGTGGTTGCGGATATTTTTGTTGTTGTGGGGGGGTGCCCTGTCTTTTGTTTGCTCACCTGTCCCCCCCAAAAGGTCTGTGCACGGCTCTGACACACACACACACACACAATAACTATTTATTTTACAACGGCATTCAAAAGAAAATACACAGTCCAAAAGGTATGTGGGCCCCTCCCCCCTTGAAAATTCAATAGAAAAAAATTCCACACAAGCCAAGGTTCACCTAAGGCTAGAGTATAAACATATCCTTAAATATTCCATCAGAATAAAATAAGGTCAGGATCTTGTTTTTCTAAAAAATAATTAATGTGGTTTGTGTGATTATGACTTACTTTAAAACATGCAATGTTTAAGAACACAGGAGTGACCCTGCTATAGTGGGAGCACTACCACAGTCAACATCTATACCAATGTCTCCAAAGGTGAGGAATGGCTACACAATCCAGCTCTGAGTGCTTGGAGAGACAATCAACAGTATAATGGTTAATTGTATAACTGTATTTTTGTGGATGGCAATACATTTCTCCTCAGAATGTCAGTACATTTCATAATTTATGTGGGAATCATTTATGTGGGAAACAGCCTAAGTCCCTGTTGAACATAACTGGTCAATAACAAATGAGTCAGAATAAATAGTTTTGTTTTCCTAGGGGTAAACTTCATTGGGATACGCAACTAAGAAATGTATTTCCACTGTGCTAGGAGAGACGTGGAAGCCAGCGGAGCAGATGTAGAAAACAAGAGTTTGCAGCTAGAGTTGGATTTGTCTTATTTGGCGCCAAAGAATGTGTTATTTTAAGTATTTTGTTTCTTTGTCGATGTTTCTCATTGAAAGCCTCATTGAATTATTTATTTTTGAAACAGATGGTAGTTAATATTTTCGTACACATTCAGTTTGCATATTCAAAGCATCTGAAGATAGAACTTGCATCATATGCTTTCTATTCCCTGTAAGGACAGTTTAGCTGTGTCTATTCCCTGTGTAAACCAGTTTAGCTGCATTCGAAAACAGTTTTATTTAGCCAGTATAAATAGCTACGTTATAATGGGGCTTCAATGTGGTAATGGCTTTCTGGCAATGCAATATGCTATTAGACAGAGGCACATTTCTGATCATCAACTTAGCATGTCTTGCTGCCTCAAAGCATTGTGGGAGATCAATAAAGGGCAGCCGGTAGCCTACTGGTAAATAGCGTTGGGCTAATAACTGAAAAGTTGCTGGTTTCGAATCCCTGAGCTGACTAGATGAAAAATCTGTTGGTGTGTCCTTGAGCAAGGCACCTAACCCTAATTCTTCCTGTAAGTCGCTCTGGCTAAGAGCGTCTGCTTAATGACAAAAATGTAAGGTGACTTTGAAATCCTATGAACATGTTATCTGCTCTTTTTCTCTGAATTAATTGCTGTGCTAATAGGGAGTCAGAATTGCCTAGATTGGTAATGTGGACCAATCCTGAGATAATTACAGAATCAGTTTGCTGAATATATATTTTTGAATGTGCCTGCGTCCCAAATTCACACCATATTCCCTACTTAGTGCACTACTTTTGACCAGAGCCCAATAGGGAACTATATAGAGAATAGGGTTCTAATTAGGACACACTCTGTCTTTTTCTTGTTACTACATGAGGGGATATATTTATTTATTTCTGCAGGGAGAAGACGTGACTTTAAACAAAGAGGATGGATTTAATATGGCTTTTATACTCTTTTAGGATAACATTCAAACAAAACGTCTAGCAAAGTGATAAGCTCTAATGTGTATTGATTTACAGTATTAGAATTAGTTTCAGCGCTTCAGTTTCATTGTATTGTTCAACATGCCAATGTTATGTGAATAAAGGATCCAAGCATGAAGGATGAAAAGGTGTTACAATCAACATAAATTTGGAACATATTTTCAGTATCATAATAAGAACATAGTACTTAGTAAAAAAAAAAAAATCTCCCATATACAGTATATTAGCATTTAATAGTATAGCATAGAAATACCAGTGTGTGTCAGTTTCCTGATTGCATTAATATCCATGACCTCCTGAAATAGAGAACTTACTGGGCTAAATGACATACAGATTCCTATCCTTGCTTTACATAATAACAGGTCAGTATCTGGAGAAGCAATCATATGATTGAAAAGGGAACCATGGAAAATGGCCATGGATGGAGATTTATGTTTTGGTCTAACCAATTTCTCCCCCACGTCTTCCTTGATTCTGTTCTTCACACATTTTCAGATATCAGGTGATACTGACCTTTACCCTTACCTTGACCCTCACCCCATTGGAAGAAATTCTAAGGTGAGTGTACCTATAAATAATATATGGTAACTGATACTTACAGTTTAACTAGCGACATAATTACTGTATATGTGAGTAATGAGTTTTCTCACAGTTTCAAGACCCTATCCACTAGCCCCAGTTAGTCATCACAGAATATTGTGTTAAGTCCGGAAATTGATGTTCAGGGTTATGCATTTAAAATGTCCCCACAGTCTGTGGTTTCTCCATTTTAATTACAAATGTGAAATTTTCTCAGGTGGTTTCCCAAGCTTGAACTATGTTAATAAGTGAAATTCATAGCTATACCCTCTCTATGCATTAAATGTAGATGCAAGATTAAAATGATTTCATGACAAGTAAAGATGACATGAATTTAAATCCGTACAGATTAGATGCAAAGGACTCTAATGTTGAAAATTGCATTTCAATGATTTATAACTACCAAAGTTACACTACTTACAATGTCAATGCAGTATCCTTGACAATTTAATATTTTCTCTAAATGTATGTTTTGCATGTCAAATCTAATTTAAGCAAAGCTCAAGCAGCAAGAAGTACTTCCATCCCTTGACGAGCAATAGTCACACTGTGATTTCCAAACGACTATGCTTTGAATGGAAAGCTCTAAGGAACTCCATCACCCCCCCATGCAGAAATGTCATTGTGTGGTAGTTATTACAGTTGAGACTCAAAAACGCTTTTGTTCACTTGCCAAATGTAAATGCCATATCAAATCCTTGGAGACTGTGAGCGTGTCTGTAATGTGGAGGAATACAGGGTTTAAATCCTGCTCGTAAATCCAACTTAATTCCACTGTATAATCAATACTCTGCAATAGAACGTTTCCACACAAATGTGTTCCTGTTAATCTTTTAATACATACTAAACCATCTCACAAGAAAGAACAACGTCTTCGTCGTCCCCTTTGTGTTGACTGAATCAGTAATAATCTTTCAAATTGGATAGACTATCATTAAGACTTAAGTATACTTACCATCAGTAGGAACCATAGTGGATATGAGTAGGCCTAAGTTTCCCCAATGTTAGGCAGATCCTAACACTGGTTAATTAATGGCAATTGAGTTCCCGAAATGTACAATTTTTTATTTATTGGTTTTCATTTACAAACACAATGATTAAAAAACTATTTGACATAACTCAATGTCTTTAGGTTGGTATGCAGAAGGGCTGGACATACCCTTGATTGTCTGGGCCAGCCATAGCCTTTTAAATGTATTTTAGTGACAAAGCGGCAGACAATTAGCCCAGCATCGTCCGGGTTTGGTCGGGGTAGGCAGTCATTGTAAATAAGAATTTGTTCTTAACTGACTGGCCTATTTTTAAATTAAAAATAAAAATAGACTAACTACCAATCTAAAAATTGTTAGCTGACATGGCTAATTGAGGGATTGTCAGTGACTGACATTACATCTGAAAAACTCCTGATGCACAACCAAATGTCGAAATTGCAGCTAGTATATTCTACCATTCTTACTGTCAATAGTATGTTCAGTATGTTCCCAAAAATATAAATAAATCACTTGTTAAATCCACTTTAATTAGTGTAGATGAAGGGAAGGAAACATGTTAAAGAAGGATTTTAAAGCCTTGTGACAATTGAGACATGGGATTGTGTATGTGTGCCCAACTGCAAGGCCCCCACGACGAAATTAAAAAATATATAAAAAATGTATATCTTTAACTTCTTGGATATAGGGGGCGCTCTTTTAATTTATGGATAGAAAAACGTTCCCATTTTAAACAAGATATTTTGTCACGAAAAGATGCTCGACTATGCATATAATTGACAGCTTTTGAAAGAAAACACTCTGACGTTTCCAAAACTGCAAAGATATTCTCTGTGAGTGCCACAGAACTAATGCTACAGGCGAAACCAAGATGAAACTTCAAACAGGAAGTGAGCCAGATTTTTGAGGCGCTGTGTTCCAATGTCTCCTTATATGGCTGTGAATGCGCCAGGAACGAGCCTACACTTTCTGTCGTTTCCCCAAGGTGTCTGCAGCATTGTGACGTATTTGTAGGCATATCATTGGAAGATTGACCATAAGAGACTACATTTACCAGGTGTCCGCCTGGTGTCCTCCGTCGAAATTGGTGCGTAATCTCCAGCTGCATGTATTTTCCCATGTGATTCAGAGGAGAAACAAAACTGCCACGAATGACTTATCATCGAATAGATATCTGAAAAACACCTTGAGGATTGATTCTAAACAACGTTTGCCATATTTTTTGTCGATATTATGGAGTTAATTTGGAAAAAAGTTTGGCGTTTTGATGACTGAATTTTCGGGGTTTTTTCTCAGCCAAACGTGATGAACAAAACGGAGCGATTTCTCCTACACAAATAATATTTTTGGAAAAACTGAACATTTGCTATCTAACTGAGAGTCTCCTCATTGAAAGCATCCGAAGTTCTTCAAAGGTAAATTATTTAAAAATATATATAAAAATATAAATTTTGGGCAGAGTGGGTGGACACAGTACTACTACTACTACTGCTCCTACATACTGCACAACTTCACTACCTTCTACCCAGGGGCAGACTGGAACCATAAATTGTCTCTGGCATTTCTAACACACCGGCCCATTTTTGTCCTTGAGGCCCCTCCAACTCCCCATTTTTTTCCTTGAGGCCCTCACTATTAGCCAGATTATACACAAAATGATGCACAGATTATGCACATTTTGCACAAAAAAATAACAAGTTAGACAGGCCTACTTGACTAAAAATAGACCACTTGGTCAAAAATGTTGCCCGAAATTCTAGATAATGTGATAGAAAAATTATGTATTTCCCTGATTTATTTTATATTAATGGTTAACAATTTATTTTTAACTAACAGTAAGACATTTATGTTCTACTAATGCTGTGTCTTTATGGTCTCCACTCCCTGCATCTAATCTGGGCGTATGGATCACTAGGGGTAGCTTGAGCTGACAATTGATTTACAGCCGGCATTCCATAGACAAGATGTGGTGTGTGTGACCCGAGATAGAGATAGCCTGGAAGAGTTTGGAACAATCCCTTATTGTTCTAATCATCCTGGCATCTGGGAAACTAACCCGAGGTGGGGTTAAAACAACATCACAGGCAGATAACCAGGAAATGAACCCAAAGTGGCTTATGGTGCACCCAATCTGCATGGGCGTATTAGTTTAGATTATTAATTCCACCATTTAAAAAAACAAGTACAAATAAAACTTGAATAAGCCATACATGCACATGAATAAAATCCTCAATGTCAAGGCTGTGGGTAACTGGTGAAAAGAGTCAGGCACAGGAGAGCTGAGATGTGTGGACAAGGTATTTCATTGAAGAAAACACCAGTATAAACAGAATACTATGGTGCTGGAAAAATATTGGTACCATGAAATAAACGGGCGTAAAGTACAAAACCCGGCAACAATATACCAGCCGTCAGATACAGCCTTACAATAAAACAAACATGCACACAAACATGGTGGAAACCAGAGGGTTAAATAATGAACAATTGAAACCAGGTGTGTAAAAACAAAGACAAAACAAATGGAAAATGAAAAGTGGATCGGTGATGGCTAGAAGGCCGGTGACGTCGACCGCCGAACGCCGCTCAAACAAGAAGAGGGACCGACTCCGGCGAAAGCCGTGACAGTACCCCCCCCCCCCCCCCCTCCCCCTTTACGCGCAGCTCCAGCAGTGCGCCGACACCGGCCTCGGGGACGACCCGGAGGGCGAGGCGTTGGGCGATCCCGATGGAGACCGTGGAAATCCCGCAGAATCGAAGGGTCCAATACGTCCTCCATGGGCACCCAGCATCTCTCCTCCGGACCGTACCCCTCCCCCACTCCACGAGGTACTGAAGGCCCCTCGCCCACGCCTCGAGTCCAGTATGAATCGGACTGCATACGCCGGAGCCCCCTCGATGTCCTGAGGGGGCGGAAGAACCTCCTGCACCTCAGACTCCTGGAGTGGACCAGCTACCACCGGCCTGAGGAGAGACACATGGAACGAGGAGTTAATACGGTAATCTGGCGGAAGCTGTAAACTGTAACAAACCTTGTTCACTCTCCTCAGGACTTTGAATGGCCCCACAAACCACGGACCCAGCTTCCGTCAGGGCTGGCGGAGGGGCAGGTTTTGGGTCGAGAGCTAGACCCGGTCCCCCGGTGCGAACACCGGGGCCTCAATGTGGTGGCGGTCTGCGCTGGCTTTCTGACACCTCACGGCCCGCTGAAGGTGCACATGAGCGGCGTCCCGCGTCTCCTACGAGCACCTAAACCAGTCGTCAACCACAGGAGCCTCGATCTGGCTCTGATGCCACGGGGCCAGAACCAGCTGGTACCCCAGCACGCACTGGAAAGGGGAGAGGTTGGCAGAGGACTGGCGGAGCGAGATCTGGGCCATCTCTGCCCAGGGTATGAACGCCGCCCACTCCCCCGGCCGGTCCTGGCAATAAGATCGCAGAAACATACCCACACCATGGTTTACTCTCTCCACCTGCCCGCTACTCTCGGGGTGAAAACCTGAGGTAAGGCTGACCGAGACCCCCAGATGTTCCATGAACGCCCTCCAGACCCTTGACGTGAACTGGGGACCCCGATCAGATACTATGTCCTCAGGCACCCCATAGTGCCGGAAGACATGTGTGAACAGGGCCTCCGCAGTCTGTAGGGCCATAGGGAGACCGGGCAAAGGGAGGAGACGGCAGGACTTAGAAAACCTATCCACAATGACCAGGATCATGGTGTTACCCTGTGAGGGAGGCAGATCCGTCAGGAAGTCCACCGTTGTAACTTCCCTCTGGGCAAGTGACTAAGGGCCTTGCACTGAGCACACATCGAGCAGGAGGAAACATAAACCCTCACGTCCTTAGCCAAGGTGGACCACCAGTACTTCCCACTAAGACAGTGAACTGTCCGACCGATGCCCGGATGACCAGAGGAGGGTGACGTGTGGGCACAATAGATCAAACGGTCGCGGACAGCAAATGGAATGTACAGACGCCCAGCTGGACACTGGGGGGGAGTGGGCTCGATGTCCACGTCCAGCTCCCACACTACCGGTGCCACCAGGCAAGAGGCCGGGAGTATGGGAGTGGGATCCATAGTGGGATCATAGTGCCCTGAGGTGGAACTAAATGCCGTCTTCCACTCGTCCCCCTCCCGGATACGCACCAGGTTGTAAGCGCTCCTGAGATCCAATTTTGTGAAGAAGCACGCCCCGTGCATTGACTCGATCGCACTGACTATGAGAGGCAGCGGGTAAATGTACCTCACAGTGATTTGGTTGATGCCTCGATAGTCAATACACGGGCGCAGACCTCCATCCTTCTTCTTCACAAAAAAGAAACTCGAGGAGACAGGTGAAATGGAGGGCCCGAATGTACCCCTGCCCCAGAGATTTGGAGAAAAGGGAGGAGACGGCAGGACTTAGAAAACCGATCCACAACGACCAGGATCATGGTGTTACCCTGTGAGGGAGGCAGATCCGTCAGGAAGTCCACCATTGTGGAACGGGTAAGGGTTGTAACTTCCCTCTGGGCAAGTGACTAAGGGCCTTGCACTGAGCACACACCGAGCAGGAGGAAACATAAACCCTCACGTCCTTAGCCAAGGTGGACCACCAGTACTTCCCACTAAGACAGTGAACTGTCCGACCGATGCCCGGATGACCAGAGGAGGGTGACGTGTGGGCACAATAGATCAAACGGTCGCGGACAGCAAATGGAATGTACAGACGCCCAGCTGGACACTGGGGGGGAGTGGGCTCTGTACGTAACGCCCGCTCGATGTCCACGTCCAGCTCCCACACTACCGGTGCCACCAGGCAAGAGGCCGGGAGTATGGGAGTGGGATCCATAGTGGGATCATAGTGCCCTGAGGTGAAACTAAATGCCGTCTTTCACTCGTCCCCCTCCCGGATACGCACCAGGTTGTAAGCGCTCCTGAGATCCAATTTTGTGAAGATGCACGCCCCGTGCATTGACTCGATCGCACTGACTATGAGAGGCAGCAGGTAAATGTACCTCACAGTGATTTGGTTGATGCCTCGATAGTCAATACACGGGCGGAGACCTCCATCCTTCTTCTTCACAAAAAAGAAACTCGAGGAGGCAGGTGAAATGGAGGGCCGAATGTACCCTGCCCCAGAGATTTGGAGACATATGTTTTCATAGCCTCCATCTCCTCTTGCGACAGGGGATACACGTGACTCCTGGGAAGTGCTGCGTCTACCAGGAGATTTATTGCACAATCCCCCCCGTCGATGGGGTGGTAATTGAGTCGCCTTCTTTTTACAGAAGGCAAGAGCCAAATCGACATATTCAGAGGGGATGCGCACGGTGGAGACCTGGTCTGGACTTTCCACTGTAGTAGCACCGATGGAAACCCCAAAACACCTAACCGAGCACTTTCGTGACCACCCCGTGAGAGCCCTCTGTTGCCACGAAATAGTGGGGTCATGACAGGCCAACCAGGGTATGCCCAGCACCACGGGAAACACAGGAGAATCCATAAGAAATAGACTGATTCTCTCCTTGTGACCCTCCCGCGTAACCATGCCCAGTGGAGCGGTGGCCTCCCTAATTAGCCCTGACCCTAATGGTCGACTATCTAGGGTGTGCACAGGGAAGGGCATATCCACAGGAACAATGGGGATCCCTAAACTATGGGCAAATTATCTGTCAATACAATTCCCAGCTGCGCTTGAATCTACGAGCGCCTTATGCTGGGAATGCGGGGAAAATAGCAGGGGGCTTTGGGTGAGCCTGGTGCCGACTCACCTGGGGTGACACGAGAGTGCCCTGCCTGCTGCCTCAACTCCCAGAGGAACCTCCCCAGCACCGACCGGCAGTGTGCCCTCTGCGGCCACAGATGGTGCATGGAATGGCCCCACCTCCGGTCGCCCTAAGTGCAGCACCTCCCAGCTCCATGGGCGTCAGTGTGGTGGTGCTGGGGGATGGAACCGACAGACCCCGATCTGGACGTCCACAGGTAGCCAGCAGGTTATCCAGTCGGATGGACAGGTCCACCAGCTGGTCGAATGTGAGAGTGGTGTCCCTGCAGGCCAACTCCCGACGAACGTCCTCGCGCAGGCTGCACCGGTAGGGATCGATCAGGGCCCTGACGTTCCATTCCGCGCCGGCGGCCAGGGTCCGGAATTCCAATGCAAACTCCTATGCGCTCCTCATCCCCTGTCTCAGGTGGACGAGACGTTCACCCACCGCTCTACCCTCAGGCAGATGGTCAAAGACTGCCCGGAAGCGGCGACTGAAATCCTCGAAGTGGTCCAACACCGCTTCTTCTTCCCCCCATATGGTGTTGGCCCACTCCAGGGCTTTCCCTGAGAGGCAGGAGACGAGGGCGGCCAAGCTCTCTCGGCCCGAAGGAGCCGGGTGGACGGTTGCCAGGTAGAGCTCTAGCTGGAGCAAGAACCCCTGTCAACCCGCCACCGTTCCATCAAACTCTCCTTCCAGACCCATATCAAACATCTCCAATCCAAAGTTAAATCTAGAATTGGCTTCCTATTTCGCAACAAAGCATCCTTCACTCATGCTGCCAAACATACCCTTGTAAAACTGACCATCCTACCAAACCTCGACTTTGGCGATGTCATTTACAAAATAGCCTCCAATACCCTACTCAACAAATTGGATGCAGTCTATCACAGTGCAATCCGTTTTGTCACCAAAGCCCCATATACTACCCACCATTGTGACCTGTACGCTCTCGTTGGCTGGCCCTCGCTTCATACTCGTCGCCAAACCCACTGGCTCCATGTCATCTACAAGACCCTGCTCGGTAAAGTCCCCCCTTATCTCAGCTCGCTGGTCACCATAGCATCTCCCACCTGTAGCACACACTCCAGCAGGTATATCTCTCTGGGCCCGGGTGAAGGAGGGGTGAGTGATGGTGAGACTGGTGGTGGAGCTGGTGGAGACGCTGGAGGGGCTCCTCTTCTCTCCCAGCACTCCATGGTTAGTAGAACGTGATCCATGGCGCTGCCGATATGCTGCAGCATGGCATCGTGCTGCTGGTCTCGCTCCTCAACCCCTACTGCAGGGGCACCTGCTCCTGCTGACTCCATTCTGAAGGGGTGCGTGTTTCTGTCAATGCTGTGGGTAAACTGGTGAAAGGAGTCAGGTGCAGGAGAGCTGAGATGTGTGGACAAAGTATTTAATTTAAGAAAACACCAGTATAAACACAATACTATGGTGCTGGAAAAACACCGGTACCACGAAATAAACGGGGGTAAAGTACAAAACCCGGGAAGAATATACCAGCCGTCAGATACAGCCTTATAATAAAACAAACACGCACACAAACATGGGGGAAGCCAGAGGGTTAAATAATGAACATGTAATGGGTGAATTGAAACCAGGTGTGTAAAAAACAAAGACAAAACAAATGGAAAATTAAAAGTGGATCGGTGATGGCTAGAAGGCTGGTGACGTCGACCGTCGAATGCGCTCGATCAAGAAGAGAGACCGACTCCGGCGGATGTCGTGACCCTCGAGGATAACACACAATAAAGTCTGGGACTTATTTCCATTGTGGTCCTCTTGAGACAAGATGGCTAGACAACACAGTATGAAATAATAAAACAAAAACAGAGAAGAAGAACATCTGTGACGTAGAAGTCCGTCACTGGCCGCGGGCAGCATTTGGTTCTTTAACGCACACACATATTCATCACTCCTCCCTGCGCCATTATACCATAAGTTAACAAGGTGGGTCGACACACAAATTAACTTCTGTCTTGGTGCATGCATTTCACACTTGTCAATGTTCATATTTGAGAGATACAATAATTATTATACTTATCAATGTTGTGGATGAGCGCTTTGTTTGTTTGTTCTGTTCCTCTCTCTCCATCTCTGTAGCTTCCGGGTATGCTGGAAAAGGACCCGAGCTAAGGGAATTGGGTTGGCTTTATAGTGCCTGTCCCAAATGGCTCATTAATGCATATGGGCATATTGAAAGATATTGTCAGTAGTGATGTAATGTTGTAAATGTTATGTTGTGATATTGTTTAAAACCGTGTTGCAATGTATATCCTTTAGTATGTTTAGTTCATGGAAAATGTAGGTTTGTATTGTTAATTGATTAATTAATTAGGGTTAATTGTTCTGAGGGGAGGGGCTAGCCCTACAAAAAGGAGCCTCTCTTTCAGTCGGGGAGAGGCATTTTGGATTGAGCTGTGGATGGGGCAGCATTGTTTTTAAGCTGTCCCATAAGGTAGACGTTGATGGCAGTACTGTTGTTTTTTGTTCCGGAATCACTTGTGAATAAACACCTTTGCACAGAAGAACTTTTGCGGCTCCGCCATCTTTTTATTTTGATAGAGGTTAGGTTATCCAGTTTAGCCTTCTGGCCTACTCTACGTGACATATGGTGGCAGTGGTGGGATGGCGTACCGCAAATCAGTGAATTCCAACAAGAGAGGTAAAGGAATGCGTACAGGATTGCGTTCTCAGCAACAGCATCAACTGTCAGAAAAGGTACCTGAAGTTGAACCGGGGTGGAATACCATGGAATCGTCTGGTGAAGAAGAGGTCAAGTATGAGAAACTAGGAGCCCGACCGCGGGGCCAAAGACAACCAGAACTGGGTGAGCTGCTGACTGAAGGAGCAGTTGGGGGACCAGAACCACACCCAACCATGGTAACCCTTTTTCAGCAACTTTTCACCTGCCTTGAGAGGAGGGACGAAGACCTCAAGCAGGAGTTACGTGGCCTACGCCAATCTATCCTCACAGCTCCCCACCAGGCGGAACTCGTCAGTGAGAGCCCAAGATTGGGTCTTCCAACACCAGGACGACAAAGGCTCGATGCAGCAAGGGACTTCAACTCCACAGCAGGCACCCCAAGCAGTAATGAGGCCAGCACCAGGAGACCAGTCCAGCAGTGTTAACGTCCATCTTCCAGCATTCCTGAGGAAGGAGCCAAAGATGCCCTCATACCAGCAGGGGGAGGACATTGAAAACTACCTGCTGAGGTTTGAGCGCATGGCTAAGACGTGGCAGTGGCCTGAGGTAGAGTGGGCCTGCAGGCTTGTCCCATTGCTCACGGGCAAGGCCTTAGAGGCTTACACAGCAATGGATGAGGGGCTGTCCAATGTCTACAAGGGCTTGAAGGAAGCGCTGCTGGTGAAGTTTGACATCTCACCGGAAACCTACCGTCAACGCTTCAGAGCTGCATCAACGCCATCGGGTGAGTCGCCGACAGAGACGTACCACCGCCTCAAGGGTCTCTACCGACGATGGGTTCGACCGGGGGAGAAGACACAGGACGAAATCGGGGGAGGTCATCATCCTCGAGCAACTTCTACAAGTTCTACCACACGACATTCGAACCTGGGTCCGAGAGCACGAGCCCAAGGACGGGCTTATGGCGGCCAAGCTTGCACTGCAGTATCTTAATGCACGTAAAGGGGGCCCACCACAACCTGCAGCACCCGCTCCAAGGAGTCTCAGAGACACAAGGGACATCAGAAACGCCAGAGATGGTGGAGGTAACTCTGGGGGTTATGTGTCTGGGAGGGAGGTAAGGGATCATGCAGTTCGCTCTGATGGGAGGGGTCTGACCTGTTTTTACTGCCGGCAGCAGGGGCACAAAGCTTCAATGTGTCCGCTACGTAAATCCAAGCTCTCAGGTTACTGTTATGTACCCAGAGAGGGGGATGGTGTTCAGAATAGACAGACTCGGGAAGGGTCATGCTTGGTACCTGTAAAAGTGAATGGTAAAAGTCTTACTGCAATGATTGACACCGGCAGTTCCCTGTCATTGATCAGAAAAGGTAATGTACCTGTTAATGACATTGATTATGGTCATCAGACACTGATCCAATGTGTCCATGGTGACCAGTCACAGCAGCCCACAGCTGAGCTCACAGTTGAGATTCAGGGTCAGAAATACCTCCTCAAAGTTGGGGTAATGGAGAAGCTACCTTTTGAGATGATTTTGGGGAGGGATGTGCCTGTACTCTCTGATCTGTTGGGAAGTGTGGGGGGTCAGCTATATGAGCAGTCAGTTTGCCAGTCTGATGTTCAGATGGCATGTTCAGTTGTCACTCGTGCCCAGGCCAAAGCTGGTTTACAACCTCTGTCTGACTTGTGTGATAGTCTGTGCGAGGGGGGAACCAAAGGGCCCAGAAAGTCATGCCGCCAGCGGCGTCTTGAGAAGTATGTGGGAACCCCTGTACCTGTTGCTGATGTGTCTGGGTTAGAGGTGCAATGGGATGTTCCACAAATTTTGCTACACTGCAGAAGTCTGACGCAACCTTGAAATGTTTGTTTGACAAGGCCTTAGCTGGGGACAGTCAATCTTCATGTGGGGGATTTACACAGTAGACAACCACATACTCTACCTTGGGTCAGAGGCAGATAGCAGGAAGTTGGTGGTGCCATCTACCTGTAGACCACTTGTTCTCAACCTTGCACATACAGTTCCATGGGCAGGCCATCTAGGGCAACATAAGACCTATCTTAGGCTCCCGTTTCTTTTGGCCCTCCATGTATACTGATGTACAAAAATACTGCAAATCATGCCCCACGTGCCAGAAAACCAGTGCTGTCCGTAGGTCTGAACGGGCTCCTCTATGTTCACTGCCAGTTATCTCTACCCCATTCAAGAGAATTGCAATGGACATTGTTGGACCCTTGGAGAAGAGTAGTGCAGGTTACAAGTATATATTGGTGATCTGTGACTATGCCACCCGGTTCCCAGAAGCCTTCCCACTCCGTTCCATAACCACTCCAAAAATAATCAGTGCTCTTGTTCAGCTCTTCTCTCGTGTAGGAATCCCAGATGAAATCCTGACGGACCAAGGGACAAACTTCACCTCGCGACTGATGGTTCAACTCCACCGACAGCTGGGCATTAAAGGCTTGAGGACTACTCCCTACCATCCCCAAACGGATGGGCTCGTAGAGAGATTCAATCAAACGCTCAAGAACATGCTGAGGAAGTTTGTGGCTGACACTGGTAAAGACTGGGATAAGTGGTTACCCTTTCTGCTTTTTGCTTACAGGGAGGTGCCTCAGGCATCGACAGGTTTCTCGCCATTCGAACTCCTCTATGGATGGCCAGTGCAAGGACCACGGGACCTGCTGAAGAAGTGCTGGGAAGGTTCCCCAGTAGCTACCTCAGGACAGGGGATTGTCCAGTATGTCCTCCAGATGCGAGACAGGTTGGAACGGTACCGAGAGGAAGCTAGAGCAAACCTTCAGCAAGCCCAGAAGAGAGGCTATGACCAGCACGCTCGCCACAGAGAGTTTGAGCCAGGACAGAAAGTCCTGCTCCTCCTTCCCTCGTCTACCAGCAAGCTCCTTGCGCAATGGCAAGGACCGTACCTAATCGGGAGGAAGATGGGCCCAGTGACCTACGAGATGCTGCACCCGGACAAGGGTAAGAAGAAGCAAACCTACCATGTGAACCTTCTCAAGGCCTGGGAGGAGAAAGAGGAACTCTCCAAAGGAAAGTCCTTTCTGGTCCGCAGAGTAGAAGAGGATGAGTCGGATGGGGTCACAGAGGCATGGAAAGAACGAGCAGAAGTCATACTGGCTCACCTGGAAGAAGACAAGCAAGATGAGCTGAAGCAGCTGTTTGGCAAGTATCCGGCCCTCTTCAGTCAGAGACCAGGAAGAACCAAAGTCCTGGAACACGTCATTCGTTTGAAACCTGGCCAGAACCCTGTCCGCCAGCATCCTTACCGTGTGCCTGAGAGGCTGGTGGTAGCGCTCAAGGAAGAGGTCCACACCATGATAGAGATGGATGTTGTCGAGCCATCTTCAAGTGAATGGAGCAGCCCTATTGTCATTGTCCCAAAGAAGGATGGCTCTTTGCGCGTCTGCATGGACTTCCGTAAGGTGAATGCCATCTCCCAGTTTGATGCCTATCCCATGCCCCGCATTGACGACTTACTGGAGAGAATAGGTAGAGCTCATTACATCACCACATTGGATCTCTGCAAAGGGGTACTGGCAGGTGCCCCTGGATGAACAATCCAAGGCCTACACTGCATTCCGGACGCCAATGGGCCTGTTCCAGTTCAAGGTCATGCCGTTTGGCCTTCATGGGGCCCCTGCGACTTTCCAGAGGCTGATGGACAAGGTCCTCCAGGACTGTGACGATTACTGTGCTGCTTACTTGGACGACGTGGTGATCTACAGCCACTCCTGGGAGGAGCACATACAGCATCTTAGCAGAGTCCTGGGGAAGATCCATGAAGCAGGCCTCACGCTTAACCTCCTGAAGTGTGAGTGGGCGAAACAGGAGACAAAGTACCTGGGTTACCAGCTGGGTAAGGGTGAAGTTCGGCCTCAGGTGGAGAAAGTGGAGTCCATCAGGAATAGCCCTCAACCCAGAACCAAGAAACAGGTGAAGTCCTTCCTAGGTCTGGCAGGGTGGTACCGGAGATTCATTCCACAGTTTTCGACCATCGCTGTCCCTCTGACGAACCTCACTTCGAAGGGGGCCAGCAACCCTGTGAAGTGGACTGAGGAGTGTGAGGAAGCCTTCATGACACTGAAAAAACGACTGTGTTCATTCCCTGTTCTCCAGACCCCTGATTTTAAGAAGAGATTTCTCGTGCAGGTGGACGCTTCGGCTGTAGGAATTGGAGCTGTACTGGCCCAAGGGGAGCCAAGAGAAGAGCTTCCTGTGCTGTACCTGAGTCGGAAGCTGTTGCCCAGGGAAACCAGGTATTCCACAATCGAAAAGGAGTGCCTGGCTATAAAGTGGGCCCTGGATAGCCTCCGTTACTACCTTCTTGGGAGGGAATTTGACCTGCACACGGACCACAGAGCACTGACCTGGATCCAGACCATGAAGGACCGGAATTCTCGTGTGACCAGGTGGTATCTGGAGCTCCAGCCCTTCAGGTTCTGTGTCCGTCACAAGGCAGGAAAAGAGAACGTTACTGTGGACTACCTATCAAGGCTCCCGAACATGGTCGCTTCAGGAGAGGAGGAAGGTAATGTGACGTAGAAGTCCGTCACTGGCCGCGGGCAGCATTTGGTTCTTTAACGCACACACATATTCATCACTCCTCCCTGCGCCATTATACCATAAGGTAACAAGGTGGGTCGACACACAAATTAACTTCTGTCTTGGTGCATGCATTTCACACTTGTCAATGTTCATATTTGAGAGATACAATAATTATTATACTTAAAAAACAAAGACAAAACAAATGGAAAATGAAAAGTGTATCGGTGATGGCTAGAAGGCTGGTGACGTCGACCGTCGAATGCGCTCGATCGAGAAGAGAGACCGACTCCGGCGGATGTCGTGACACTCGAGGATAACACACAATAAAGTCTGGGACTTATTTCCATTGTGGTCCTCTTGAGACAAGATGGCTAGACAACACAGTATGAAATAATAAAACAAAAACAGAGAAGAAGAACATCTATCTCATCATTCCAGGTACATCATATTCATATGGGAACAGAAGACATCAAACATATTTTTACTTCATTTTTAAAGCTGCCCAGAGAGGACGTTGTTTTTATGGGCAGAGGCAACTCATTCCATTCTGAGGCTCCAGTATACAAGAAAGTACCTTTCCCAACATTACTCCTGAACCTGTATGAGCACACATCAGCAAAACCTGATCTGGAGCTGGGATTGTGTGCATCCCTAACACAAGGAAAGTAATCTCTTAGATATCTGGGCGCAGGACCATAAATACTCCTGTAAACCAAACCTAGTCTAATCTGGGACACCCTAGCCTCAACAGACAGAACCATAAATACTCCTGTAAACCAAACCTAGTCTAATCTGGGACACACTAGCCTCAACAGGCAGCCAGTTTAGTTCCTGAAAGCAGCTCCTGCCTATGTGAGTACATGGACTCCCATTCAATACTACCCCGATCAGCTTATTCTGAGCTATCTGGAGCTTCCTCTTCATAAGTTTAGATAGTCACCCAAACTAGGAAGTACTAGCATAGTCAAAATGGCATTGAATGAGGGCAGTAGCTAGCACTTTCATGGAGTCCTTATCAAGCAGCCAAAAACTTAGTCCTGGCATTAACCTTCCCTAGAAATGTATTGGCCATGCTCACACCTCCCAAGCTTCCATCAAGGATACATCCCAAGTAGCTAACAGAGGTTTTAGTAGTCAGCACCTCACCCCCTAACTCCACTCTGATTTCAGAGGACCTACTCAATTTAGGTCTGGATCTATAATTGCTTTAGATTTCCCTAAGTGCAGAGATAGCTTATTATCTCCAAGCCATTTGCTAATGTTAGTAAGCTTTGTGCTAAGTATGCTCTCCAACATAGTTCTACTTTTGTGAGACACCAGAAGTATAGAGTCATCCTCATAAAGAAAAAGATGGCAAAGACAAGCATCTTTCATATCGTTAATATACAATAAAAACATTAGAGGCCCAAGCACGCTCCCCTGCGGAACACCACAACTCATTGGTTTTGCCTGAGACAGTGAACCATTAACCTCTACTACTTGCTCCCTTCCTGATAAGTAGGACTTTACCCAGCCTAGATGGATACTGCTTAACCCCAGTGCCCCCAGTTTGGAGATAAGGAGACAGTGGTTAACTGTATCAAAGGCCTTCTGTAGGTCAAGCAGTACCATTCCACAGACATTTCCTTCATTAATCTCTTTCCTGATGAAGTCAGTCAAGTAAAGTAGACATGAATCAGTGGAGTATGTTTTTCTAAAACCCAACTGAAAATCATAAAATCAAAGTAAGCTTCATCCATTCTGCTCTGTGCTTCATTTCTGTGACGTTTATATAGGACAAAATCATGCTGCTCTTGAGCGTTCTTACATTTTTTTAAAGGCTTTATTCCTTGCCTTATTCCTTGCTTGGATAGGGGTGGAACCAGCCATGACTAAGCATTTTTAGTGTCAGCTATATAAAAACTCTGCATTGTCTGTAAAGGTTGGGCTGCTCGGCCCAACAGTCAAGAGTTTTGGGTTGACTAGTCTCATTATTGCAACAATTAATCGATATTAAATAAAGATAAAGTCTCTCTCGGTACTGAATTTTCACACCAATGATCAGTCCGCCCCTGCTTCTACACTCTTAGAAAAAGGGTTCCAAAGGGTTTCTTTGGCTGCCTCCATAGAATAAGCCTTTTTGGTTCCATGTAGAACCCTCTGTGGAAAGGGTTCTTCATGGGACCCAAAAGGGTTATACTTGGAACCAAAAGGTTTCTACCTGGAAACAAAAACATTCTTCAAAGGGAGAATCATTTTATGCTCCAGATAGTACCATCATCCTTGTCATTCTTATTCAAGGGGGGCATAAAGACAACAGGCTCACACAGATGGGACCAAGTATGTTATTGTCTTGCTCATACACACCAGACAGAGTATCTCAAGTCCAGGTTACCTCCAACACCTCACACCTGACTGGCCCCCTCGCTAATGTCTTTTAACCATGCTGTTGGAGCAAGGAGAGCAGATAACAGGATCAAATAGTTTTCCCTATCACCCTTATCAGCGTAATAGAGAGATGAGAGAGAGAGAGTGAAAGAAAAGGGTGATAAAGAGAGGGAGGGAGGGGGGAAGGGATGGAGGGAAGAGAGAAGGGGGGATAGAGAAGGAGAGAGAGAGGGAGAGAGGGTGTGGTAGAGAGAAAGAGAGAACAAAAGAGAGAGAGGGAGAGAAAGAGCTGTGTGGAAGCAAGGACTGAAAATACAAATCCAAGACTCATTCTCCCCTGCTCCCCTTGCTCTTAGCAACCCAGGCTGAATACTAAGCAATCAAAGGAGTGGATGGCATCGGCAATACCTGACCATACCCCTCTCGCTCTCTCCCCCCGACCATGACATACACTATATTCAAAATAATACATCTAAGCAATGTAATTTATATACATCAATTAGTCTGGTCCTGACTTGTATCTGAGGAGTTGGGTGAAGTACATAGAGATCCAGTCTTATATCAATAGATACACACCAATAGGCTATGCATAGAACATCACAACATACGTCAATGTACATCAGATAATCAGACATTTATTTGATCATATGTACTAGACAGAGGTAAATACATTCAGCCAATGATCATCCTGTTTGTGAGCTAATTACTGATGAAAGGTGTTGAATGACAGAGTAAGGCATCATGTCTAAAATGTATCTGAAATTCCTTGTTGATACTGATATATACTGACAGTAGAATTATCTCTAAGTTTCTGATGTCAGAAAACTCTAAAGTGATACTGTGAACGACCTTTCTAGACAAAGCTACACAAGGCACATGTTTATTCTCTTAAAGTTTTAATCAGTCTTCACACCTCTCCTGGCATCAGTGACCACAGGACTTCCGTGGGAACGTCTCGTCCCCGGAGATTGCCACAGTACAGGTGTGACTCTTCTGTGAGATTTCTTTCTCTCTCTCAGAGGACCTGAGCCCTAGGACCATGCCCCAGGACTACCTGACATGATGACTCCTTGCTGTCCCCAGTCCACCTGGCCATGCTGCTGTTCCAGTTTCAACTGACCTGAGCCCTAGGACCATGCCCCAGGACTACCTGACATGATGACTCCTTGCTGTCCCCAGTCCACCTGGCCATGCTGCTGCTCCAGTTTCAACTTCCACCTGACTGTGCTGCTGCTCCAGTTTCAACTGTTCTGCCTTATTATTATTCGACCATGCTGGTCATTTATGAACATTTGAACATCTTGGCCATGTTCTGTTATAATCTCCGCCCGGCACAGCCAGAAGAGGACTGGCCACCCCGCATAGCCTGGTTCCTCTCTAGGTTTCTTCCTATGTTTTGGCCTTTCTAGGGAGTTTTTCCTAGCCACCGTGCTTCTACACCTGCATTGCTTGCTGTTTGGGGTTTTAGGCTGGGTTTCTGTACAGCACTTTGAGATATCAGCTGATTTACGAAGGGCTATATAAATACATTTGATTTGATTTGATTTGAATAAGGGTCCCATGGCATATAAATGGCACGTTTCCCTTTGACCTTGGTGTGAAGAATTCTCTCCCATCTCACTACGATGATAGATTATGGGTTTTGTAGTTTATTAGAATGTCCTGCCTCATCTTGTATGACAGAAGGTGATACTCGCGAAGGTGATACTCACGACCAGCGACTTGCTGGTGCTGAGGCCCAGCATGTGGACTCAATACATTGTTTGGATGGATGGCTGTATATTTCAATCTCACAGAAGAGTCACACCTGTACTGTGGCAATCTCCGGGGACGAGACGTTCCCACGGAAGTCCTGTGGTCACTGATGCCAGGAGAGGTGTGAAGACTGATTAAAACTTTAAGAGAATAAATTAATGTTATAGTGTGAATTAAATTGTAATGTTTCGTAAGTTTCAAGAGTTCATAACGAGCTAACGTTTTGATATGTCTTATTACATTGCATGTTGGCTTGACTGGTTATCAGGCACATTCCTGTGCTTCAGTCATAACAGTCACTTTTAGTTGATTAGATTAGAATCTGAGTGTGTTGTTTCTGCCTATTGTTTTCACTAGCAAAGTGCAAAGAAATGTTCATTCAGGCTGGCGGTGAGTTCCTGCTTGAATTTGATTCAAAGGGCAGTGAATTCGCTCATACTTTGAGAACTTATTAGCAAGGTCCTGTGTGTATCAGACACATATTTTTGGGATCTTAGAGATCATTTTGAGTGTGTAACCACGTTAAGCCTTATGTAGTTGATGGTAATTTACTCTGTGTTAATCATGTATATCATGTCAAATGTAAATGTTTGAAATCTTTTGTGACTAATACAGCTTATTAATTGAATGAACTTCTGTGGGGTACCCCCCCCTTCTTCTCAATATCCGCCTAAAGACATACCCGAATCTAACTGCCCAGAGGCAAGGATGTGCATATTCTTGGTATCATTTGAAAGGAAACACTCTGAATTTTGTGGAAATGTGAATTGAATAACACAATAGATCTGGTAGAATAAAATACAGGAAGGAAATAAACATACGTTTTCTGTTTTTTATTGTTGCTGCATCATCTTTCAAATGACCAAGAACAGCCAAACATACAGATAGGATGCTGCGGATGGTTTGAATGAAGAACATAAGATAGCAACAATAGCTGAGCAAAGTTTTAGACAGATAACTTCAAAAATGAGCAAGCTACATGACATTGAGCATGAAGTCACCCAGGTGTCCCACACAAATGTACCCAAATGTACCCAAGTGGCCGAATTGGTACAGTGATACATTTTGAAGGAAAGAACTATATACAAAATACATAAATGCTATTCTAACACACCCCCCCCCCAAAATTAATATTTATATATGAAATAAATAAATAAATAATAATAAACAAACAAATAACAAGGGTAACTATTTACACATTTTCTATTTACAATATTGTGAAGACCCTCAGTCCTCTACACAATATTGTGCTGCTGGTGCCATGGCCCATAGCAGTCTCTTTCTGCTGTAAAGCAGAGGCTTACTGAACAGGTGGTGCAGGTGATGGGGCATTTCCTGTGACAAAGGGCACAACGACGTCTCCCTACTGTGCCCTTTTTGCCCTGGGGCACATCCATGCCTGCAGAGATGAATCTGGGCAGGTGAACACCACTGGTTGGAGCAGAAGGTGCTGCAGTGGACTTGCTGTAGCTAGCAAGCTCCTGGATGAGCAGTTCCCTGAAGGCTAGCTGTGAGATGGGGGGCTGTCCACAGGTCTTGGCCATTTCCTTCTGGAGGATGAAGGAATTCACCACAGCAATGTCAATGAAATGATAGAAAAATGTTTTTTACCATTTCATGGTCTTGTGAAGAACATTGTAGTATCCTATCAGCGCATCTGACAGGTCCACACCTCCCATTCTCCTGTTGTAGTCCTTCACAGCAGCTGGAATTGGGAATTTTTTTGTGGTCCATTTTCCACCATAATTTGCAAATAAATTCATGAAAAATCCTACAATGTGATTTTCTGGATTTTTTTTCTAATTTTGTCTGTCATAGTTGAAGTGTACCTATGATGAAAATTACAGGCCTCTCCCATCTTTTTAAGTGGGAGAACTTGCACAATTGGTGGCTGACTAAATACTTTTTTGCCCCACTGTATATACGTAGAGTACAGAGAACATAATCACTATGGTGAAGTGCTGTTCCATTCCATGTTTATGTAAAATAAATGTTTATGTAAAATAAATGTAAAAATTATATCACACACACACACAGTATATAATGTGTACTTTACACATTTTATTACAGATGATATTTTTATATATTGCAAAACAAAAATATATTTAAAAAAATCTCAAATTAATAATATTTCATATTATTTTCAAACAATGACATTAGCATTAGAACTTACCAATCCAGCATGGCATCCTCGCCGTGCAGAAACATTTCTTCCGCCTGGGAGTCAAAACTAGCAAAACTAGCTTCGCTGAAAGATTCATCTTCCTGAAGAAACTTGGTCTCACTGTCTCGATCAATTTCCTCTATAATTTGGGTTAAATGTGTATACCTAGACTTTGTTGTTAGATTTTCCTGATTTATTCGCCATAATTTAAATATATAAACTTGTTGAAAATGCTATTGAATATGTACTGCTATGCGTAACACTCGTGGCTCCGTCAAGTAGGATTTGCAATGGCGAATGAACCTCTTTTACGCCAGAGTTTACGACAAAGGCTGGTCTTCGAACGTATAACCATTACATATTGCCGGTTACCTCAGCTCATTGGCTATCTTCCAAGCTAGATTTCAAGATGATCAGTGGTCATTGGGCCAAAATACAGTCAATCAACGATAGACCGGTCCTACCATTGGTGCGCAATGAGGTCATTGATTGGTGTCTTCAATCGGTTGGTTTCGGTCAATACGTCCCGGGAAAAGAACCATCATATGGTATGGTTGTGGTAGTAACAACCAGAGGATTGAAATGAAACCAACCATGACTGGATAAACGTTTGTTTAGTGTGTGTAATTATTACGAACGCTTCGTCCCAAGTTGAATGAGACGGAAATCACGACGCAACCGGTTTACAAATGTTTCGTGTTAGGCTATAAAAATGGATTTTATCAAACAAAACGAACATTCACTGTGTAGTTATGACATTTGGGATTGCCACCAGAGGAAGATCTTCAATGGTAAGTGATTTATTTTATTGTTATTTCTGACTTTTGTAACGCTAAAAATCGCATGTTTGCTTTTGCAGTAAACCTTTTTGAAATCTGACACAATGGCTGAATTAATAAGACGTTCATTTTTTAAATGATGTAAGATACATGTATTTACAGGAATGTTTAATACAACGAATGGTGTATTTAAAATGTTAGCTCTCTGCAGTTTCACCGGATGTTGGCCTGGTGGGACGTGAGCGTCTCACCTACCCTAGAGAGGTTAAATGGAAGAAGTGTGCAACCACCAATACTTTTCTTAGAGCTGGCTGCCTGACCAAACTGAGCAATCAGTGGAGAAGGGCCTTGGTCAGGGAGGTGATCAAGAACCTGATGGTCACTTTGACAGAGCTCAAGAGTTCCTCTGTGGAGATGGGAGGACCTTCCAGAAGGACAACCATCTCTGCAGCACTCCACCGTCAGGCCTTTATGGTCGAGTGGCCAGACGGAAGCCACTCCTCAGTAAAAGGCACATGACAGCTCACTTGGAGTTTGCCAAAAGGCACCTCAAGTACTCTGACCGTGAGCAACAAGATTATCTGGTTTAATGAAACCGTGATTGAACTATTTGGCCAGACGGAAGCTAATCCTCAGTAAAAGGCACATGACAGCCTGTTTGGAGTTTGCCAAAAGGCACCTAAAGGACTCTGAGACAATGAGAAACAAGATTTTCTGGTCTGATGAAACGAAGCTAGAACTCGTCATCTCTGAAGGAAACCTGGCAGCATCCCTACGCTGAAGCATGGTGGTGGCAGCATCATGATGTGGGGATGTTTTTCAGTGGCAGGGACTGGGAGACAAGTCAGGATCGAGGGAAAGGTGAACGGAGCAAAGTACAGAGAGATCCTTGATGATAACCTGCTCCAGAGCACTCAGGACCTCAGACTGGGGCGAAGTTTCACCTTCCAACAGGACAACGACCCTAAGCACACAGCCAAGACAATGCAGGAGTGGCTTCGGGACAAGTCTCTGAATGTCCTTTAGTGGCCCAGCCAGAGCAGGGACTTCAACCCTTTCAAATATCTCTAGAGAGACCTGAAAATAGCTGAGCAGAAACGCCCCCCACCCAATCTGTCAGAGCTTGATAGGATCAGCAGAGAAGGATGTGAGATTCTCCCCAAATACATGTGTGCCAATAATGTAGCATCCTACCCAAGAAGAATCGAGTCTGTAATCGCTGCCAAAGGTGCTTCAACAAAGTACTGAGTAATGGGTCTAAATACTTATGTAAATGTGATATTTCACTTTTTTATTTGTAATAAATTAGCAACGTTTCTAAAAACCTGTTTTTGCTTTGTCATTATAGGGTATAGTTTGTATGTTGATGATGGAAAAAAAACATTTAATAAATTTTTGAATGGTCGAATTGCTGCAAAGAAACCACTACTTAAAGACACCAACAATAATAAGAGACTTGCTTGGGCCAAGAAACATGAGCAATGGACATTAGACAGGTGGATATTTGTCCTTTGGTCTGATAAGTCCAAATTTGAGATTTTTGGTTCGAACTGCTGTGTCTGTGATATGCAGAGAAGGTGAACAGATTATCTCTGCATGTGTGGTTCCCACCGTGAAGCATGGAGGTGTGATGGTGTGGGGGTGCTTTGCTGGTGACACTGTCTTCGATTAATTTAGAATTAATTTAGTATTTTAATTCGAAAAGTAGCCAACAAGTGCTCAGCATATGTGGAAACTCCTTCTAGACGGTTGGAAAATTATTCCAGGGGGAAGCTGTTTGAGAGGATGCCAAGAGTGTGCAAAGCTGTCAAGGCAAAGGGTGGCTGCTTTGAAGAATCCAAAATATAAAATATATTTGGATTTGTTTAACACTTTTTGGTTACTACATGATTCCATATGTGTTATTTCATAGTTTTGATGTCTCACTATTATTCTACAATGTAGAAAATGATCAAAATAAAGGAAAACCCTTGAATGAGTAGGTGTGTCCAAACTTTTGACTGGTACTGCAATTACATTGCTCTTAGGCTGCATGAGTTTTAACAAAGTTCATGGTCTAGCCTATGCATTGTACATTTATTTTACCTTTAATTAACTAGGCAAGTCAGTTAAGAACAAATTCTTGTTTTCAATGACAGCCTAGGAACAGTGGGTTAACTGCCTGTTCAGGGGCAGAACGACAGATTTGTACCTTGTCAGCTCTGGGATATTAAGAACAAATTCTTATTTTCAATGACAGCCTAGGAACAGTGGGTTAACTGCCTGTTCAGGGGCAGAATGACAGATTTGTACCTTGTCAGCTCTGGGATTTGAACTTGTAACCTTCCGTTTACTAGTCCGCCGCTCTAACCACTACACTACCCTGCCGTACATTAGGCCCGACATCATACAGCTTACAAGAGTAGATTTTAGACATTAAACTTTCTTCATTTTCTTGCATATAGTTGAAATACTATTGATGTGAATTTGTAAATACAGCGTAAAGAGTCCATAATATTTAACATATATTCTATTTTATATTGTGCTGCACACATGCAATGTATTTTAATGAACATATGAGCCGGATGACTTTGCCGATCCACAAAGCAAAAAGAAAACAGAGGGGTTTTCAAAGACCGGACTGCATATCAATCTGCATACATTACATCTCTCAGCTCCCTGGAACACCATCTGGAATTATTTGAGAGAATACACAGGGAGACAGGGGTAATGTTCCAAATGGCACCCAATGACCTACGTAGTGCACTACTTTTGGCCAGGGCTCATGGAGCCATTTGGGACACACACAGAATGTATTTGAACAAAGTTTTTTGTCTACTACGCCTCTAGCCCTCACTTGGGGTTGTGCTTTTACATTTTACCGCTTTTATTATGAAGTTGATCATACAACAACCATTAGATTATATTTCCTTGGGTGTTTTGTGTGAGACACAGGGAGGGAGTCTTTGTAATCAAACAGATCTGAGCAGAACAGGACCTGCATAAAGAATGAAGAGAATTTGAGGTGAAGCCAGACTGAGCTGCTGCAATTGCTGGAAGCATTAATAATTTGCAACACTGAAAACAAAATGTAATTTCCTTGCTGTTTCTACAAGTAAAATAAAAATATATTCAGAAATGAAAGGCTGTAAAACATACCTACATAACACACACTGACACATAAGCATGAATATATGCACACACACGCTAGTTAATGCGACATCCCAGTTATGTCTTATTTTTCCCTCTAAAAAGGTCCATACTCCTCCTAGCCGCTAGGATCCTTGAATGTTGAGCCAACATTTGCATGCTTAAAATGTTTTGAAATTCAAGACAGTCATAATAAAGTATAATTCTCATATGGTCCTGCTCATGAAAATGGGTCTCTTCAAGATAATGTGCCTGGTGGGTTCTTTATTGCATTGTCTTCTCTTGAATTTGAAAGTCCATATACATACTTAAGTACTCAGAGAGCATGACTGGATTCTCCTCATTATACAGCTATGCCCTTGGCCTGCAAAAATAAGAGGAGCCTGAGCAACAGGGAGCACCAGGTTCCATAAGAAGAATGGTATAGGGATGAATGCTAAGTTGCAATCTATTCCCTGTACAAGTAGTGCACTATATAGGGAAAAGGGTACCATCTGGGACATAATATTAAGAGTCTTTGGATCAGCATGGAGCCGCAGTAGCATGTGAACAATGGCATACATCTGTCTGGCTCCATAGAAACAGTCCAGGTGTCTTTCTGCAAATACGTTTTATCTAGGTCTTTAGTTTTTTCTCTCTCTTTGTTTTTCTACTTCCAGTTTCGTGTTGAATATATTTTAGTAAAGAAATATAGAAAGAGAGCTGTTGCTTGTTTTTATCTGAAGAAAAGTCACAGGAGCAAAAGGGACGACAATGTTACAGTGAAAATAGTATGTCCCTTGATGTTAATCAGGGTTGGGTAGGTTACTTTCTAAATGTAATCTGCTACAGTTACTAGTTACCTGTCCACATTTTGATCAGTAGCGTAACTTTTGGATTACCCAAACTCAGTAACGTAATCTAATTATTTTCAGTTACTTTTGGATTTCTTTCCCCTTAATGCTACAGCATACAACAACCTTCTAGATGATTTTGTGCTTCCAACTAGTAGCTACGTTTTGCCACTCTCGTCTAAAATCATCTAGCTAGTATAAGGGATCCAATTCCAAGCACAAAGGAGTTATTCTATTTGATAGAGCAAAGTTGTTAGTTCTCATACAAGCCTTTCATTCTAATAGCAATATGTCATATTCTTGACCTTCAACATATGCACAGTGGCAAGAATAAAAACTCAGTTGGGAGATTAAAAGTCTCCCATTCAATGGTGTTCCACTTCAAGTTGTGGGCACAAATATGTATGAATGCCACCAGGGGATAGACAGACAAACAAAAGCCAAAGAGAAATATGCTGCTAAAATGAACAAGAAGGCAGTACCTTCAAAGACGGATCACTATGTTTTATACCATACACTTTTACAACATTCATTTCATTTTAATAATGTTTAAGTACTAACTAACAATATAATGTTCCTCAATAACATTGAAGAAGATATAAGAACTTTAAATGGGTGTCCTAACTCTGTGGTCACTAAAGATCCCATGGTACTTATTGCAAGATGTAATGTATGTATGTAATGATGAGTACCATTTTATGTGTAATGCTGTGTATAAAAGTACCATGTATGTAAAGTGTATGAATACCGTACATGTAAAAAAAACTCAAATGAAGACCATACCTTTGAACAGAGAGGGAAACAGGTACAAAATACCAAAACGTTCAACTGCAGGGCTATGCTAAGTTAAATAGATACGTGTCAATTATTATAGTAGGTGCCTAGGTGCCAAATACATTTTTCATGTTTACATTTTTTTTTCTTCTGTGAAATGTGAAACTGTGAACGTTTTACCTGTGGATTTTGAAAATAACAAACTCAAATCAAGATGTCAATTTGTTTATCTACATGCCATTTTAAAAACAATGTAGATGTTGGAGTAAACCTACATTGGGTTAAGACAAGTAACTATGAGTAAGTGCAAACATCATGATAGGCTTGCAAGCGGAGTTTGAATAAGACATCTGATTACCACTTTGCATTTAGAATGGTTGGTTTTATTATAGCTAATAAATAACCAAATCATTGATGGATCACTAAATAAAATAAATGCGTCTCTCGTCTGCATAAATCCCTCATCTGATTGGTCGTTTCCAACTAACCGTAAACCGGTATATGTGTCAACACACTCCGTCATCTGATTGGTTGAGTAGGCGGGCCTTCTGACTTTGTGGCTGCAATAACTAGTGACCACTGTCGCTATACATGCTCTCTGCTCATGGCGGCCAGTGTTGCCAACTATTTTTTTGTGAGATCCGCTATTGGTTCCTTGATTTGTCGCTAGAAGTTGTTAGATGACGTTTTGCCTTGCCATGACAACGTCACAGCACTAATTTCCCAATTTTCCCTTCCCTTCCCTCGCCCCCTCTTATGTAGCACACCCTCGCCACTTGTGCTTCTCCGTCTGTGTGCGTTGCTGCACAGACAGATTTTCCCACTTTCATTTGCAGCGGAATTGAGTTGGAAAAGTCGCTAAATGCTATCAAAACCATAGAAACCCTCCGTGTCAAAACGCCCCAAAGGCAACCTGAAAAGGAGCTAAATTTGTCGCTAGAACCTTTTACAAATAAAAGTCACTGGAGGGGTCTGAAAACGTACTAAATATAGCAACAAATTCACTAAATCAGCAACACTGCAGCTCTGAGTCTGTGAATATCCATAGCAATGGTTCAGCTTGGGCTGCTCTGCTCAAGGAAGAAAGATGAGAGAGCAGTTAGCTGTTAGCTACTTTTTGTAACTCTAAACTCAGACGAAACTCAAAGGAACATTATTATTTGCTGTCTTATGTTTGATGAGGTTAAAGCACTTCTGACACCATGTTATGATCTTAGTCAGATAGGAATGTACTGCACAGCAGAGCATGAACAAATGGCTCAGCTTAAAAATGTTAGAGATAAATTTAGTGATACCCGAGTCCTGCCCGTACCCTAATTATTGATGAAAAAACAGGCCTTACCCGATGTATATTGTCGGGGCCTGTTTGGCTCGGGTCAAGCAGAGCTCTACTGTAGGACCTAGCGCTCCCCTAATACAAAACAACATCAGTGCCATGTTGGAACATGTTGGTCTAATGGCTTAGTATAGGACCAATCACAAGCAGTCTAATGAGATCTTTGTCAACAAATACAAAAAGCAACCAACGCTACACACAGCACATGTAGCCAATGTTCCCTTTTGGGCCACTGAGCAAATTTCAGGTCTGCTGAGTACAAATGCAAACTTCGTGAAATTTCTGTGCAACTTCCAGTGCACTTTTCCTGTGAACACTGAGGCTGTACCCGCTTAAGTTACAGTTTTAACAGTGGCAAAGTAGGATACTGTGACCTATTTGATCATAATGTAGGCCCACTAGCGTGGCCTACCATAAAAAACAATGGAGAAAATGCATCCCATAACATTTTAACATGGAAGTAGCTGTTATATAAGTCAGCATACAGAATGTATGTGGCCAATGTGTGGTGTTCAATGTAGGCCTACATTCCATGAGACTTTTGAAAAAAATAAACATGCAGGGCTTGGCATTAACTTGTTTATCCACTTGTCTTTCAGACAAGGAGGTGACTGAACATGAAACCACTTTACAAAATAAAATGCATTATTATTCCCATACCATTATTACAGAGAATTAGACAAATTATGCTACCCTGCCTATTGGCTACTTATCTTATTCAAGCCTAACTCAAAATACAACACTGCCCCTTTAAGACAAAAAAAGCTCTTTACCTGACTCGCTTTTCAAAGATACATGTTTTCTGATCTTGTAGGAAGCAATCACTCCCCTTTTGCTGACTATACATTATCTATAACTGGGCTTATAACTCACTAACTAGCAAAGGATATGAACAAAATGTGCACACGTGGCTACATGCAGCTCTCGCTTTGATTTAAATTTAATTTAACTGGGCAAGTCAGTTAGGAACAAATTCTTATTTACAATGATGGCCTACTGGGGAACAGTGGGTTAACTGCCTTGTTCAGTGGCAGAACAACAGATTTTTACCTTGTCAGCTCAGGGATTCAACCCAGCAACCTTTTGGTTACAAGCCCAATGGTCTAACCACTAGGATACCAGTTGCCCCAACAAGTGCATCTACTCACGACCAATCATGCTGTAAACACAGTCCAGTTCAAAGTAATTGGCACAGATCCATATATCGCAATGGTTTTGCTGCACCGGTCTGTGAAGAGTATGCTTTCTGCTTACAACAAAATGCATACTAAGTTTTTTTATGCAACAAAATGCATACTAAGTCTTGCATAGATGGTATTGCTTTGGTATGTTGCATTGAAAGTGGCTAATATTGTGTTTACAATTGCCACAGTAAAGGGAAACGTGGATAGTGTTAACTAACTGGAAAAACTCTAGAAAGTTGAGTGAAGTTCAATGTCTCGGGCTACTGTCTCGGGCAGTCTCGGGCTACTGCGTGCCAGCGTGCAGCTTAGAGGGAACATTGCATGTTGCTTTTATTATTATTCGTATTATATATATATATAGGAAATGTATATATATATATACATACAGTGGGGCAAAAAGTATTTAGTCAGCCACCAATTGTGCAAGTTCTCACACTTAAAAAGATGAGAGAGGCCTGCAATTTTCATCATAGGTACACTTCAACTATGACAGACAAAATGAGAAAACAAAATTCCAGAAAATCACATTGTAGGATTTTTAAATGAATTTATTTGCAAATTATGGTGGAAAATAAGTATTTGGTCAATAACAAAAGTTTATCTCAATACTTTGTTATATACCCTTTGTTGGCAATTACAGAGGTCAAACGTTTTCTGTAAGTCCTCACAAGGTTTTCACACACTGTTGCTGGTATTTTGGCCCATTCCTCCATGCAGATCTCCTCTAGAGCAGTGATGTTTTGGGGCTGTTGCTGGGCAATACGAATTTTCAACTCCCTCCATAGATTCTCTATGGGGTTGAGATCTGGAGACTGGCTAGGCCACTCCAGGACCTTGAAATGCTTCTTACGAAGCCACTCCTTCATTGCCCGGGTAGTGTGTTTGGGATCATTGTCATGCTGAAAGACCCAGCCACGTTTCATCTTCAATGCCCTTGCTGATGAAGGAGGTTTTCACTCAAAATCTCACAATACATGGCCCCATTCATTCTTTCCTTTACACGGATCAGTCGTCCTGGTCCCTTTGCAGGAAAAACAGCCCAAAAGCACGATGTTTCCACCCCCATGCTTCACAGTAGGTATGGTGTTCTTTGGATGCAACTCAGCATTCTTTGTCCTCCAAACACGACGAGTTGCGTTTTTACCAGAAGGTTCTATTTTGGTTTCATCTGACCATATGACATTCTCCCAATCTTCTTCTGGATCCTCCAAATGCTCTCTAGCAAACTTCAGACGGGCCTGGACATGCACTGGCTTAAGCAGGGGGACACGTCTGGCACTGCAGGAGTCCCTGGTGGCGTAGTGTGTTACTGATGGTAGGCTTTGTTACTTTGGTCCCAGCTCCCTGCAGGTCATTCACTAGGGCCCCCCGTGTGGTTCTGGGAATTTTGCTCACCGTTCTTGTGATCATTTTGACCCCACGGGGTGAGATCTTGCGTGGAGCCCCAGATCGAGGGAGATTATCAGTGGTCTTGTATGTCTTCCATTTCCTAATAATTGCTCCCACAGTTGATTTCTTCAAACCAAGCTCCTTACCTATTGCAGATTCAGTCTTCCCAGCCTGGTGCAGGTCTACAATTTTGTTTCTGGTGTCCTTTGACAGCTCTTTGGTCTTGGCCATAGTGGAGTTTGGAGTGTGACTGTTTGAGGTTGTGGACAGGTGTCTTTTATACTGATAACAAGTTCAAACAGGTTCCATTAATACAGGTAACGAGTGGAGGACTCTTAAAGAAGAAGTTACACGTCTGTGAGAACCAGAAATCTTGCTTGTTTGTGATTTTCTGGATTTTTTTTCTCATTTTGTCTGTCATAGTTTAAGTGTACCTATGATGAATATTACAGGCCTCTCTCATCTTTTTAAGTGGGAGAACTTGCACAATTGGTGGCTGACTAAATACTTTTTTGAGCCACTGTATATATATATTATTATGTCTTGGGTTGGCTGACAACATTGTAGCTTTGTGATCATGAAGATTATAAATTCCACTCATTAAGTCAAAACAAACACTATGAAAGTGAATTAATGAATGACTATTTGGCATAACTAAACAGCAGTGGCAAATAATTTTAAGTCTGTTATTCATGACATATGCATTAACATCCAAATTAATTTGTCTTTCTTTTCATGTTGGGAGATGATATCCGGTTTCACAGTTCTACAGATGCTAAGCGGTATTAACTATGATTAGGGATTCCAGGCGGTATGTACAGAGAAGTGTTCTTATAAGTTCCTCTACATGGTTGCCTGCATATTAAATAAATAACATTTGTGGAGTATTTTCTTTTGCAGATTTGGTCTTTTTATAGCCATGATAATACATTTGCATGTTTGGAAACAACTTGACCAAGCAATTATTATTATGATCAGGCTTAATAAGCTTGTGTGTGTGCGTCCGTGTGTGCCTGTGGTTGAGACCTTTCATGTCTGCTACCAGTTATTACTCCTGAAATTGCTTCTGCTTGAACTGATACCTCTTCCAATGCTTGCCCCACACACTGCTCCACGTGCAAGGTCATTGAAAGTTTTTCTACTTTTTTTGTTCATCTCATTCAGTTATTTTTCTTTGAGTAGTCTTTGAGACATATTGCTTCATATTATAGTACACTTGCAGTAAAACTCCTCCTTTATGATCAGGTACAGCACATACAATTTCCTTAGATGTGATCTATTCAAGCATTGAGGGATGCAAGCTGTTCTGACGTTTGACATGTGTTCTTAGGCTCCTGTTTTTAAATCTTTGCAAGAAGAGAGAGGCATTCAGCATTTCGCTACACCCGCAGTAACATCTGTTAATCACGTGCATGTGACCAATAAAATTTGATTTGATTTGAAGAAGAACTCCGAATCTGTCATGTTGCCATGTTGTTATGATGTTACAACAAGCCTGCAAGGAAATTATTTAATTCTATAAAACAGAGATTAAGAAACGTGTTCTATCTATTTTTAATTGCCCTCTAAACATAATTTAATTGTGACATGGGTGTCAAATTGTGTTCAAGAAAATGCGAAAAGGACCAATGTGCTTTAGCATCTTGTCAAGTCCGTTTATCGTTTTCCCTGAGACTGAAGAAAGGATTCCGGGCCTTGTATGGCTCATGTTTAGTTAGAGCCCTCTTAAGATAAGTTATAGTGATTACTCATTGCTTTGCAGTCTGAGTTACAGTGAAATCTCCGTTGAGCAGTGGTGAACACCGAGAGGAAGTAATGAATGTCATGGGCTTTCTGTTTTCAGCTGAGGTTTGGCCAAGGACTGAAGGTAATGGGATCTAAAAGTCATGGAAAGTTTGTTCTATCATTGGGAGAAGAAACCTAAAGAGGTACGAGTGGGACACAGAACCCAACATCTCTGTAGTCGAGGGACTGCCAGGAGACCTGAGGTTGTTGAATAGCATGGGGTTAGATGAGAAGTTAGTTTCGATAAAAACACAAACAACAGCAAAACATATTGTATCCAGGAACTCTATTTTTTAAATGACTTTGATGCTTTTTCAGAGAGAGGTTATTTGTTCCATTATTACCAGAATACCTTTTGGTGTTAGAAGGACAGTCTAAAACGTTGGGATTCACTGTTCACTACCTCATTGAGGTACTGCCATGGGTTTGAATAATTTATTTCTGACAGTTGCTGTAGTTGGCCTATGATGCATGGTGCCTCGATGGAGTTAGAACTAGTTATTTATGATCGTGACATATTGCCTCCATGAAATTTGAGGTCCCACAGCTGTGGTCTGGGTAGCTGGAGTGTCACACAAGGGGAGGAAAGGTGACATTGGTGGTTGACCATGGCAAAACTGATTAATGGATATGGCAGAGGTCACTCAGAGGAGTGCATATGAGGTCAAAGTTCACTAAGAAGTGTGCATGTGTGAATTCTCTGAAATTAAGCGTCAACTGGCCTCCAGTTGTCGATAAGTAAGATGCTTTGTACTGTCAATGTGGTTTATCTCGTTTTTGATAAAACGTTTTGTTTCAGGACACGAAATTAAAACATGTACGTGGCACTCAACTTTAGTTTATTATATTTTACAACATACACCAACATACCAGACTAACTCTTTGATAGAATGTTCTGTGGGTTTGGAATTCCAGAGAAATTACACATTGATCAAGGAAGGAATTTTGGGGAGGCAGAACGCATGATTATTTCATTGCACATTTGTTATTCTTCGTTTTCACTGTAAGATATAAGGTAGTACAGGTACAACAAGTTTCAATGTTTATTGCAGAAGCTTTCTGCGATTGTAAACATCAATGTGTACACTCAGCATCAAAGCCACACGATCAAAGACTGTTATGGAGAAACGGAAAGATAATTTCAGAAAATATAAATGTGTCTTTTATTTCAGATATCAATGTCCTCGATCTGTTTCGATAAATATTTGCTAGGTAAACATCTCTCTGTTTGCATTTGAAGGGCAAACATATTTTCTAACATTAGTCATGTCTTATAAAGAGTTAGACACATCTTTGAATGCATATGGGCCTATTTCATTGGTGATGTAAAAACTGTACCCAATCTGAAGCCACTCCTATGGCAAACAAGTTGTCCATCTTCATAAAATCTTCCTCTAGCTCATCTCTTCAGATGAGTAAAACATACACTACCATTCAAAAGTTTGGGGTCACTTAGAAATGTCCTTGTTTTTGAAAGAAAATCATTTTTCCCCCCATTAAAATAACATCAAATTGATCAGAAATACAGTGTAGACATTGTTAATGTTGTAAATTAATATTGTTTGATGGAAATGGCTGATTTTTTATGGAATATCTACATAGGCGTACAGAGGCCCATTATCAGCAAATCACTCCTGTGTTCCAATGGCATGTTGTCTGGCAGGGTGGCCTAGTTGTTAGAGTGTTGGTCTAGTAGCCGGAAGGTTGCAAGTTCAAACCCCTGAGCTGACAAGGTACAAATCTGTCGTTCTGCCCCTGAACAGGCAGTTAACCCAATGACTAGGCCGTCATTGAAAATAAGAATTTGTTCTTAACTGACTTGCCTAGTTAAATAAAGGTAAAATAATGTTCTGTTAACTAATCCAAGTTTATCATTTTAAAAGGCTAATTGATCAGAAAGCCCTTTTGCAATTATGTTAGCACAAACTGTTGTCTGATTAAAGAAGCAATAAACTGGCCTTCTTTAGACTAGTTGAGTATAGGGAGCATCAGCATTTGTGGGTTTGATTACAGGCTCAAAATGGCCGGAAACAAAGAACTTTCTTCTGAAACTTGTCAGTATATTCTTGTTCTGAGAAATTAAGGCTATTCCATGTGAGAAATTGCCAAGAAACTGAAGATCTCGTACAACGCTGTACAGTAACACCATAACAGCAAAGTAGAATTACTGGGAGAACTAATTAGGGGAACTAATCACAACAGTTTGGTGAATTTAGGTAGCAGGTTAGGTGATTTGGGTTATTTTTTCAAATAAGGGTTAGCTAAAATACTACAGTTGTCTCCGACTTGACTCGAACATACAACCTTTGGATTGCTAGACTGTGCGAATTCCGCCCACCAGTCCTCCCTACTTTAATTTCTGTCTCAAGTATATACTAGACCATTAGTAGGTATCATACGTCTTGGAGGTGCTCAGAAATGGTAAGTTACTACTCCCCCACAGTGTACCAAATGAAGAGTTAAACTAAACAACCAAGGGTAACCAAGAGCATTGGGCCAGTAACCAAAAGTGTGCTTGTTTGAATCCCCGGGATGACTAGGTGAAACATCTGTGGATGTACCTTTGAGCAAGGCACTTAACCCTGATCACTCTGGATAAGAGCCTCTGGTAAATGTAGAAAGTTACGTTTTGATTTCCCTTTAAACTATTGAATTTACTATAGCAAACCAGCAGGATCTCACAGGCTGAGGCAACACAAGCAGTAGCTTGTAAAGGCAGATTCAGTATCTAAATCTCTAAGCACAACCCACAGAGGTAAAGCTACTATCTTGTTTACTAGGTAGAATTCGAAAACATAATAATGTCATTGGTAGTGCACGGCTTTAAATATTCTCTTTGGTTGGTAATTGGGCTTTGATCTCGCTAAAATTAGCGGAGGATCCCACACCCTACGTGCACCTACCAGCTCTGACATGTAACTGTGAGGAGGTGAATTCTCATGGGGGAAAACCAAAGATTTTTTTCTTCCATTTCCTGCTTGAGTGAATCTGAGTGTGTATTGGTGAGTTGGTGTGGGTCTGCCTTTGCCTTTGTGTTTCTCTCTCTACCTTCCCTGTGTTTCTCTCATCTGCTTTCTGTCTCACGCTTGACCTTTCTTTTACATATAGGTCACTCCATAGAAGGCGAGAGTCGAGAAATCCACTGGGTGCAGAGAAACAACTATTTAGGAAACCTGTGATGTTGTGTGGTTTGAAGAAAAGGTGCTAATTACACCAGACTCAGAGGAGAGGACAATTCAAGCTATTTTCTTTTTTCTCTCTCTGAGCTCCTGTGTTAGCTAATTAGTGGAGGTAGGAACTTGTTTTTCTTCTACTAAAAATAAAACAGAAATATGGCCTTTTCATCACAGAGAGATGATTTTTTATAGGCAGTGAAATGAAATCATAGTGGATCAAATATGATTAGTGTAGTGTTTCTTTGAGAGGTAGGCTCAGTCAAACACTGTTTGTGTAGTTTCTGCCTTTGGAACAAAGATTAAGCAGTCTGGTGGATAATAGCTAGTAGCTACAGCAAGTTTATGAAAACAGAGCTACAGCATGAAGCTGCCTCCCAGCAACATAGAAGCTCCCTCCCTCTGCTGTACTAGCAGCTTTGCAGTTAGACATCTAGAAGCTTTATGATAAACTCATCTGTAAGATAAATAAGGCCAGATCCATCCAGAGGTGCCTGGTCTCTCTCTCTCTCTCTCATCTGTATGAGGTCCACAGCAGCAGCATTAGACCCTGGAAACCATCAGGAATGTGATGTGTCTCTGGAGACAGAGAGAGAGAGTCGCCTGGGGAAAGATGAAGCTCTTAATCATCAGGGACCCACTTCTCTGGCGTTTCTCTCATTGTGGGGACACACTCTCACCAGGCTTTCTGAATATATATAACACAATTTGCATACTTACAAATCCTTAGAAAGAAATACTGTGGTCCCATTTATACAGGACACTGTGACAAAAGCAGTCCTTGAACTGAGAGTGTTTGCAGTTTCTATGCACATTATACTGTATGTGACTAGACTCCATTATTACTTCTGGCTTAGGCCTACAGAATTTTCTCTTATTTATATATGGCTCTGAAGTACAATATCAGCCGACACAACATACAGTACAGCACTAATTAGTGGCTCAAATTGAAACATGCCTTATTTCTCAGAAAATGTCAACTGTTGCTGCAAAGCTTGAGTGGAGGCCAGAGGAAATTCATCTTCAGACAGTCGCCTCTCTAGTCCTCCCCATTACAATTGTCCCTTTGAATAGAGGCCACTGACTGCAGGCTATTTCAGCTGTGCTGCTGCAGTAAGCTGAGCTAAGCTGCCTGAAGCAGGATCATTTGTTACCAATCAGTCAGCCAGCGTCTCTCGACCATACCGAAGAGGTGACAGCTATTCAGCCACTGTTGGAGGACAAATGGAAGTTGATAGAAACATTTTTCTTTCTTTGTTCGACATTATTGCTGTTATTGTTAAAAGGTTTTGAGAATGAAGAAAGGTTTTTCTATCAGCCTCCCAGTGTCTGAATACCTCTAATTTACCCAATCCTTGCCTGTCTGTACCTCTGTTAGATTTAAAGGTAGCAAAAGTATACTTTTCTGTTTAAACCGACCAGACATTCTTCTTTGTCCTTAATCTTTGTCCAGAGATCTCAAGCATCTCGGCTAAGGCAATATTAAAAGGTCATAGAATAAGGGATAGAATATCAAATTCTCTGCACAATTCTGATAAAGCCCCTATTGCAGTATAGTTAATTAGACTATTTCACGAGATTATCTACCTATTATAGTAGTGAAGACGTGACTAGAATGAGAGAACTAGAATGGCGTTGAGCCGTGAGACCTGTATAACAAATTATTTGTTGTTATTAATGCGAGATGAACTAGAACCTATGGACTACTTCGCTAATTTAACAACACAACACCCACCATAATAGTTTTAAACATACACAGATTTTACCCCCATTATTTACTGCAAAAACACCACTCGTTGATATTCTCTCATTCTCTCCTATTAGATTTGTTCCACAATACATTCTGAAAGTGGTGATGGCTGAATCCAAGCACTCCTCTCTTAGTCCTTGTTCAGTGCAGAGCCCTATAGGGGGCACCCAGGCACCACAGACAGGCAGATCCATTTCTGGCCAGGAGGATAATACAAAGAGGAACAACTCATCACAACAGCAGCAGAGACCGAGACTGAGAGAAAGGCAGAATAATATGCATTCACTACACTGTCACTTTAGGGGCTCAATTAATGTGTGAGATGAAAACACCCTCAAATGTTAACCTTGTTAAAAGAAGTAAACAATCAATGGGAGGATGTATAAAGGAAGAGTAGGAGATTACCTTATTTGGGCTATTTGGTGAGGAAATAACTGAATGCAAGAATACAAAGACTCCCGGGCACTGACTACAGAAGCAATTAATATTCCTGTGCTGAGAGGAAGGTTTAGTTTTAGGCTGGCCAAGTGGTGCTTTGGCTGCCTTTCTCCTCTCCGGCTCACACAAGTCAGATAATTACCTATTTATATATCAACCAGACAGCTAGCAACGCTGCTGGTGAAGAGCCCTGTTTGTCTGTCTGTGTGTCTGTGTGTCTGTGTGTGTGTGTGTGTGTGTGTGTGTGTGTGTGTGTGTGTCACTGCTACAGCCTCTGGAAGGGAAGGTGCCATGAAGGTCTGCCACCGCCTAGAGTAGCCTAGCTGGGGTTGTCACAGAGACGTCAAGAAAAAGGATGGCATGGTTGCCACGACAACATCACCATGGCCTGAATCGATTGGATAAGTGTGTCTGTCGGGGGTGAAATGGGAGGGAGTGTATACTTGTGGGTGGACCGACCCTGTAGTTTGGAAAGCAACACTTTTTGAACAATTTTAGGGACAATTTTAGCAATGGGATGGCGAACAGATGTGGCTTGATGAGAGGACCAAGGTCTGGCAGTATCTGATGTTTATGTCCTTTGGCTGTTTCATCTCAATCAGTGGTTGAATGAGGGGAAATTCACCATCCTTCCAGCCAGGGGAGAGAGAGAGGGGTATTTACCAGGCCTGATTCATATCCAAAGACACAGTATTGCCTCTGGCACACATCTTCAATTTGTTGCCAATCAAAGGGGATGTATGCCAGAGAGAGTAATTGAAATAGCCTTAAGACGGCCCTGGGTGCAGTAGTAATACAGGTAGATACAGGAGACCATTTGAATAATTGGAACTAGGCTACATCATTTGCAAAGGTGGATGGATGGTGATAAAACCTAGTAGGCAATATAAAGTAATCTCATCTCAGAGATCTGAGCGCTAAGGTGGTCCTAAGGGGCAAAGTAGTGGGCTGAACTGGACCCCCCTCTAGTCTACTAGACCCCCCTCTGGGCAGTCAAACTGAAACTAATTTACAAATCAAATCAAATGTATTTGTCACATGCGCCAAATACAACATGTGTAGGTAGACCTTACAGTGAAATGCTTACTTATACAAGCCCTTAAATGAACCAACAATGCAGTTTTAAGAAAATCCCCCCCCCCCCCCAAAAGTAAGAGAACAATAACAAATAATTAAAGAGCAGCAGTAAATAACTTAAATGGGGCTATATACAGGGGGTACAGGTACAGAGTCAATGTGTCAATGTGCGGGGCACCGGTGTTGAGGTAATTGAGTTATTGAAGTTGCTATGCATAGATATTATACATGGTGGGGGGGCAATGCAAATAGTCTGGGTAGCCATTTGATTAGCTGTTCAGGAGTCTTTTGGCTTGGGAGTGCAAGCTGTTTAGAAGCCTCTTGGACCTAGACTTGGTTCTCTGGTACCGCTTGCAGTGTGGTAGCAGAGAGAACAGTCTATGACTACATGTAGGGTGGATGGAGCCTTTGACAATTTTTAGGCCCTTCCACTGACACCGCCTGGTATAAAGGCCCTGGATGGCAGGAAGCTTGGACCATGTTAGTTTGTTGGTGATGTGGATGTCAAGGAACTTGAAGCTCTCAACTTGCTCCACTACAACTCTGTCGATGAGAATGGGGGTGTGCTCAGTCCTCCTTTTCCTGTAGTTCACAATCATCTCCTTTGTCTTGATCACGTTGAGGGAAAGGTTGTTGTCCTTGCTCCACACGGTCAGGGACTGTGTGGAGCTACAATGACATGGTGTTGACATGGAATTAGGGGATATTGCATAAGATTATGCATAATGAAATCAAAATAAATAAAAAAGCAATATGCATGCATCACAGCGTGTGTGAGATCTTAAATCGAAATAACATGTTGAGAGGTTTGTGGTATATAAACCCCTAAGGGCTTCAAAATTCAAGTTCAGTCAACTTCTGTCCCCAATCACACATGACCTATCTGGTTAGTTAAACAACAGTGTAAGTATAATTAACTTTGCTTTGTGTTGCATTGTGACTATCCACTATCCAAACAACTGTATGAAACTGCTTTGATGTCAATATTAACACAGTAGGTAATTACCTACAGAGAACGTAAAATTACTAATTACTTATTTCTACTGAAGCATGTCATTCTCCTCTAAAATAAACACTTTCACTTTTCTTCTGAGTTTGTTCATTGTATCAATTGTCTACAGTGTGTGTGTGTGTGTGTGTGTGTGTGTGTGTGTGTGTGTGTGTGTGTGTCTCCAAGGTTGATTTATTTATTTATTTCTCACAACATAGAACAAAACAACCAGAGATACTTAAACTGTTTTCTATGCCGTAAAACAAAACATGCCAAACTTTTACTACATTGGGAATTATCCTAATTTTATTGATCCATTATGAATAACAGCAAATAGAAAGCACATCATAGTGACGGACTATGTATAAAGTGGACAGACTCATCCAGTTGAAATTACTCCTCGGTTGTTGTTTGTGTAGCGAGTGAAGTGATTCATCCATCAAATTGCTGTAATAATTGTTATTGGAGCTTGGCCAGTTAGAGTGGGACTATTGGAGCTATGCAACAACACATCTCTCGACCACCAACCCAACATGACAATCATGTCGCACTCATTTTACTGTTAACTAAATGTGTGAATAAATTCTAACCCTAAAATGGTACATTCTGAAGTAACCTCTGAGTGTCCTCTTGTCCTTACCCGTAAGTGTCATCATAATTTGAGGTCACAGGGTCAATTCAATAGTATTGGTGACTCTTGATCTTGACCTCCTCAGAATACAATGTAAATGACCTTCTTCAAAGGTCGGTAGATATATAACCAAATGTCAAGGAGTCCTCATGTCTGTGTGATCAGTGTGGGCTGGCTGCAGTAGATGTGTGTTCTGATTGTGTGTGTGTGTGTGTGCGTGTGTGCGTGTGTGCGTGTGTGTGTGTGTGTGTGTGTGTGTGTGTGTGTGTGTGTGTTTGTCTGCAGCAGGGCCGCCAGGTCTGGATATGAGTGTTATTATTATTGACAGGTGCAAGTCCCCTCAGTTTCCTTGGTACACGGCTGCCACCATTATTAGCATAAGGGCTTTACATTTAAGCACAAAGCGGCCACCACTTCACACGTTATAGCGTCGCTAATCAGGGGTAAAGGTGAAATTTCAACCATAAGTGGGTTTCTGATGCTAATCTTCAACCAAACAAGTAGCTATGATGTGTGAGATGCAGCTATGGTGCCTGAAACGGTAGAGTGTGCTGTGAGAGAAATTGAAGCTCCTGCAATGGTCACCACCATCATTTACATTTACATTTAAGTCATTTAGCAGACGCTCTTATCCAGAGCGACTTACAAATTGGTGCGTTCACCTTAAGACATCCAGTGGAACAGCCACTTTACAATAGTGCATCTAAATCTTTTAAGGGGGGTGAGAAGGATTACTTTATCCTATCCTAGGTATTCCTGAAAGAGGTGGGGTTTCAGGTGTCTCCGGAAGGTGGTGATTGACTCCGCTGTCCTGGCGTCGTGAGGGAGTTTGTTCCACCATTGGGGGGCCAGAGCAGCGAACAGTTTTGACTGGGCTGCGCGGGAACTGTACTTCCTCAGTGGTAGGGAGGCGAGCAGGCCAGAGGTGGATGAACGCAGTGCCTTTGTTTGGGTGTAGGGCCTGATCAGAGCCTGGAGGTACTGAGGTGCCGTTCCCCTCACAGCTCCGTAGGCAAGCACCATGGTCTTGTAGCGGATGCGAGCTTCAACTGGAAGCCAGTGGAGAGAGCGGAGGAGCGGGGTGACGTGAGAGAACTTGGGAAGGTTGAACACCAGACGGGCTGCGGCGTTCTGGATGAGTTGTAGGGGTTTAATGGCACAGGCAGGGAGCCCAGCCAACAGCGAGTTGCAGTAATCCAGACGGGAGATGACAAGTGCCTGGATTAGGACCTGCGCTGCTTCCTGTGTGAGGCAGGGTCGTACTCTGCGGATGTTGTAGAGCATGAACCTACAAGAACGGGCCACCGCCTTGATGTTAGTTGAGAACGACAGGGTGTTGTCCAGGATCACGCCAAGGTTCTTAGCGCTCTGGGAGGAGGACACAATGGAGACATCATCAATATGAGATAGCGCTTTTTCAGCTAAGCACTAAGTGATTATGCTGTAAACATGTAATTAGTGACAGTATGATACAGCAACATACAGTACCAGTCAAAAGTTTGGACACACCTACTCATTCAAGGGTTTTTCTTTATTTGTACTATTTTCTACATTGTAGAATAATAGTGAAGACATAAAAACTATGACATAACACGTATGGAATCATGTAGTAAGCAATCAAGTGTTAAAACAAATTAAATATATTTTAGATTTCAGATTCTTCAAATTAGCCACCCGTTGCCTTGACAGTTTTGCACACTCTTGGCATTCTATCAACCAGCTTCACCTGGAATGCTTTTCCAACAGTCTTGAAGGAGTTCCCACATATGCTGAACACTTGTTGGCTGCTTTTCCTTCACTCTGCAGTCCAACTCATCCCAAACCATCTGCATTGGGTTGAGGTTGAGTGATTGTGGAGGCCAGGTCATCTGATGCAGCACTCCATCCCTCTCCTTCTTGGTTAAATAGCCCTTACACAGCCTGTAGGTGGTCCGGTTGAAAAACAAATGCTAGTATCACTAAGTGCAAACCAGATGGGATGGTGTATCGCTGCAGAATGCTGTGGTAGCCATGCTGGTTAAGTGTGCCATGAATTCTAAATAAATCACTGACAGTGTCACCAGCAAAGCACCATCACACCTCCTCCTCCATGCTTACGTGGGAATCACACATGCAGAGATCATCTGTTCACCTACTCTGATCTCACAAAGATACAGTGGTTGGAAGCAAAATCCTCCAATTTGGATTCATCAGACCAAAGATTTCCACCAGTCTAATGTCTGTTGCTCGTGTTTCTTGGCCCACGCAAGTCTCTTCTTTTTATTGGTATCCTTTAGTAGTGGTCTCTTTGCAGCAATTTGACCATGAAGGCCTGATTCACACAGTCTCCTCTGAACAGTTGATGTTGAGATGTGTATTTTACTTGAACTCTGTGAAGCATTCAAAGGGTGGCTACTTTGAAGAATCTCAAAATATAAAATGTTTTGATTTGTTTAACACTTTTTTGGTTACTTCATAGTCTTGATGTCTTCACAATCATTCTACAATGTAGAAAAGAGTAAAAATAACGAAAAACCCTTGAATGAGTAGGTGTGCCCAAACTTTTGACTGTATGTGTTACGGATGTTTTCTTTTTTTATATTATCTCCCATTCTGGACCACGCTCCCACACCTGTTTAGCCTGCAGTTTGTGAAGTGGAGGCAGCATCCAGGAGATGAGCAGTTCCCTGGGAACAGCCCACAGGCTGAGAGACCCTCCTCCCTGCGACCGAGCATGTGTCCTGACTCTCGTCCTGACTCTCTCTGACTGGTTTGGACAGACCTCCGTATGGGCTTGTCACTATGCCCCAGGGCTGGGCTGCTCACTGACTGCTTCCTCCGTCACTAGCCTACTAGATTTACATTATGTGGAGCCTAAGTCTGCCTCCTGGTTCTGTTGCCATATCTGGGCTGGATGAACTTTGGCCTCAGCCACAACTCCTGTAGTCTGTTGACCGTACAGCAATGTTCAGACTTGTGCTCATTCTATTCATACTGTATATCCTGAAATGGAATGGAAAAGTAATATAGCTCAGTTTCAACATAGCATCTTACTGTGTTACTGCCACTTTCCCAAAAGATCTGGCAATGTTTACCTTTGGAACTTTTTAATTAAAAATATCACTGGTGCAGAGAGACAAGATTCAGGACTAGGTTTTTCATTTTATTGCTGTTAGATTTTTTTCGGAGAACCTTCACCCTCGCTGTCCTTTTTCTTAATCATAGACAACGATCATTTCCTCCTGTAGAGAAAATTGAATTTTTCTTATTTTATATGAGACTGGTTTTATCTGGCTAGATTACAATGACAGAGCACTCTTTTATTTTTTATTGCGGGTCACATTAATTGAAGTTGCCTGCTCTCAGAGAAACACCTTCCTTTCCCTCACAGATGTTTGTCTGCAGCGTTTGCTTCATTGAAATGTGTGCATGACTGATGAGCTGATCCAGCCTTTCATTCTGTGCACCTGTAATGAACCCTCAGATCCCAGATCCAGAACAGAGCAGGGGATTGGTAATAATTACCATGAGAATATATAGACATTGAATAACACATACAGTGGGGTCTGAAATTATTAACACCCTTGATAAAGATGAGAAATAATAAACATAAATCATTCAAATACTGAGCTATATTGTGTGCTCATTTTATTTATTTATATATTTTATATCTAATTCAATTGCTCAGAGAAACAGATTTTGTTTGACAAGTGATAATATTTTTTCTCAAAAAGGTAGGGCTCAAAATGATGAACATCCCTGTTTTCAGTATCTTTTAATACCTCACCTTGCAAGGATAATGGCACTGAGCATTTTTCTCAAAGGTTTTATGAGTTGGAGAACACATTTGAAGGGATCTTAACCATTCTTCCATAGATAATATTTCCAGATCCTTGATATATCCGTAACTCTGTGTCGTTGTATCTGTCAAACTGCTTTGCTTTATCTTGGCCAGGTCGCAATTGTAAATGAGCACTTGTTCTCAACTTGCCTACCTGGTTAAATAAAGGTGAAAAAAAATATATATATATATCCTTCGTCTGCACTTATAAGTGCAGACGAAGGATATCAAGGATCTTCATTTCAATCCACAGGTTTTGATTGGGTTTCAAGTCTGGAAACTGAGATTGCCATTGCAAAAGTTTGATTTTGTGGCCAATTAACCATTTGAAGAGTTTCTTTCCAAAACGCTATATCCATTTTCAGAAATGTTGGTAAATTAGATTGAATTGTTTCAAGATATTATGAAAGTGATTGGTGTGTTTTAAAACTATCTACTCATTGCATGGGGTTATTTCATGACAAACATTTATTTGTTTGAAATCACTTTCAGAGAGACAAATAATCATGTTTCTTTGAAAAAACCTATAAATCCACCTCACTCTCAGAGAAACATATAGTACTGCTATTACAAAATGTTTTGTAAAGAATTAATCAATACAGTAATATGAGATCTGTTAAACATGTTAAAATGTTAAAATGTTAAACATTTGAGTGATTTCACATTTTATACACTTACACTTACTTAATTAAGATAGCTAGCTACAACAACGTTATTACACAGTAAAATACAGTATACAAACACTCCATTCCAGCTAAACAATGGATGTACAAAACGTTAAGAAAACTTGCTCTTTCCATGACATAGACTGACCAGGTGAAGCTATGATCCCTTCCTGATATGACTTGCTAAATCCACTTTAATCAGTGTAGATGAAAGGGAGGAGGTAGGTTATTAAAGAAGGATCTTTAAGCCTTGAGATATGGATTGTGTATGTGCCAAACTAATTTACATTTTAGTCATTTAGCAGACGCTATTATCCAGAGCGATTTACAGGAGCATTTACGGTTAAGTGCCTTGTTCAAGGGCACATTGACAGATTTTTTCAACCAGGGTGTCACTATCGTTATAAGGAGTGGACCAAGATGCAGCGTGGTATGTTTCCATCCTTTATTTTTGGAATAGAAAACTTTAAACAACAAAACAACAAAACGAGCAAACGAAGCTAATATAATGCTCACAAGCAACTATACATAGACAAGATCCCACAAAGCACAATGGGAAAATGGCTACCTAAATATGATCCCCAATCAGAGACAACGATAAACAGCTGCCTCTGATTGGGAACCATACTAGGCCAACATATAAATATAATTCACCAAGATAACCCACCCTTAAATCACACCCCGACCTAACCAACATAGAGAATAAAAGCTCCCTATGGTCAAGGCCTGATACAGGGATTCCAACCAGCAACCTTTCGGTTACTGGCACAACGATCTTAACCATTAGGCTACCTGTCGCACATTCAGAGGGTGAATGGTCAAGACAAAATATGTGTCTTTGAACAGGGTATGGTAGTATGTGCCAGATGCACCAATTTGAGTCAAGAACTGCAACTTTGCTGGGTTTTTCAAGAATGTTCCACCACCCAAAGGACATCCAGCTAACTTGACACAACTGTGGGAAGCATTGTAGTCAACATGGGCTAGCATCCCTGTGGAACACTTTAGACACCTTGTAGAGTCCATGCTCTGACTAATTGAGGCAAAAAGGGCAAAACAATATTAGGAAGGTGTTCTTATTGTTTTGTACACTCAGTGTATAGCATTTAGCAAAAAACAAACATTTTAATACACAAAATCTGTGAATTAAACATTCGAGAACACTAATATTTTACACACACATGAGAATATACATAAGCAATCATTTCTGGTGAAAAAACGAAAATGTGAAAAAATTGGTTGAATTTTGGAACTTAATTTCTTTGTGGATTTTGAAGTGTATTTGGGGTTTGTGTACTGCTGGAAGATTCACTTGCAGCCAAGTTTCATCCTCCTGGCATAGGCAACCAGGTTTTTGGCTAAGTGTTCTTGGTAAAGTTCATGATGCCGTTGACCTTAAAGGTAGACTCAGCTAAATGATGTTGCCACTTACAGCACTGCAGATATTGAGATGAGCGAGATGCAAGATTTCACTCTCACACAGTCACACACAGTATCTGTGCATGCGTTCAGGTTTGGTTCAAGCTGTTAGAGCGTGGTACAGTAGCTATGGGACCAAAGCAGTGGAAAAGTTGAGCCTAGCGCTTCAACTCTCTTAGTTGTTGTGGAAATGTACCCACTATGCTGTTTATGTCATATCGCTGAGTGTAGATTTCAGTGGGTCAATTTCCGCAACAACTAAGAGCGTAGAAGTGCGAGGCTCAACTTCTCTGCTTTGACAAGGGCCCTAGGACAAGTGGAAGGTTATTTTCTGCTCATCTATTCTCATTTCGCTCTTGCTACTGGTGAGTCTCTGATCCACCTCTACGCAGACAACACCATTCTGTATACATCTGGCCTTTCTTTGGACACTGTGTTAACAACATCAGACGAGCTTCAATGCCTGCTCTTAAATACAAGTAAAACTAAATGCATGCTCTTCAACCGATCGCTGCCTGCACATGCCCACCCGTCCAGCATCACTACACTGGACGGTTCTGACTTAGAATATGTGGACAACTACAAATACTTAGGTGTCTGGTTAGACTGTAAACTCTCCTTCTTGACTCACATCAAACATCTCCAATCCAAAGTTAAATCTAGAATTGGCTTCCTATTTCGCAACAAAGCATCCTTCACTCATGCTGCCAAAACTGACCATCCTACCGATCCTCGACTTCGGCGATGTCATTTACAAAATAGCCTCCAATACCCTACTCAATAAATTGGATGCAGTCTATCACAGTGCCATCTGTTTTGTCACCAAGGTCCCATACACTACCCACCACTTCGACCTGTACGCTCTCGTTGGCTGGCCCTCGCTTCATACATAATTTCCCTTTTATTTGGAGCATACAATATAGCTCAGTATTTAAATTTCCTTTTTGCTAATCTTTATCAAGGGTGTCAAAAATTTCAGACCCCACTGTACACCATTCAAATGTTATTTTATCACAGAATAAATGTGTTGTGTTATTTTATATGAGGAAAAATTTAACTGCAGTAGGTTATGCCAAAATATATACATTATTATAGAGTGAATGCATACATTTTCATTCCCCCATGGGAATTGAACCCACAATGCTGGTCTTGCAAGCATTATGTGCTACCAACTGAGCCACACAAGACCTAAAGTACAGGTAGTGATTTGCGAAAGTATTCACCCCCTTGGCATTTTTCCTATTTTGTTGCCTTACAACCTTGAATTTAAACATTTCTTTTGAGGGATGTATCATTTGATTTACACAACATGCCTACCACTTTTTAGATGCAAAATAAGAAACAAGACAAAAAATCTAAAAACTTGAGTGTGCACAACTATTCATCCCCCCCAAATACGTTGTAGAGGCACCTTTTGCAGCAATTACAGCTGCAAGTCTCTTGGGGTATGTCTCTATAAGCTTGGCACATCTAGCCACTGGAATTGTATCCATTCTTCAAGGCAAAACTGCTCCAGCTCCTTCAAGTTGGATGGGTTCCTGCTGGTGTACAGCAATCTTTAAGTAGTAACACAGATTCTCAATTGGATTGAGGTCTGGGCGTTGACCTGCCAATTCCAAGACGTTTAAATGTTTCCCCTTAAACCACTCAAGTGTTGCTTTAGCAGGATCTTTTGTGTCATTTTCCTGCTGGAAGGTGAACCTCCGTCCAGGTCTCAAATCTCTGGAAGACTGAAACAGGTTTCCCTCAAGAACTTCCCTCTATTTAGCGTCATCCATCATTCCTTCAATTCTGACCAGTTTCCCAGTCCCTCCCGATGAAATACATCCCCACAGCATGATGCTTCCAACACCATGCTTCACTGTGGGGATGGTATTCTCGGGGTGATGAGAGGTGTTGGGTTTGCACCAGACATAGCTTTTTCCTTGATAGCCAAATAGCTCAATTTTAGTCTCATCTAACCAGAGTACCTTCTTCCATATGTTTGGGGTGTCTCCCACATGCCTTTTGGCGAACACCAAACATGTTTGCTTATTTTTTTCTTTGAGCAATGGCTTTTTTTCTGGCTACTCTTCCGTAAAGCCCAGCTCTGTTGAGTGTACGGCTTAAAGTTGTCCCATGAACAGATACTCCAATCTCCGCTGTGGAGCTTTGCAGCTCCTTCAGGGTTATTGTTGGTCTCTTTGTTGCCTCTCTGATTAATGCCCTCCTTGCCTGGTCCGTGAGTTTTGGTGGGCGGCCCTCTCTTGGCAGGTTTGTTGTGGTGCCATATTCATTCCATGTTTTAATAATGGATTCAATGGTGCTCTGTGGGATGTTTAAAGTTTCAGATATTTTTTATAACCCAACCCTGATCTGTACTTCTCCACAACCTTGTCCCTAACCTGTTTGGAGAGCTCCTTGGTCTTTGTGGTGTCGCTTGCTTGATGGTGCCCCTTGCTTAGTGGTGTTGCAGTCTCTGGGGCCTTTCAGAACAGGTATATATATACTGAGATCAGATCATGTGACACTTAGATTGCACACAGGTGTACTTTATTTAACTAATTATGTGACTTCTGAAGGTAATTGGTTGCACCAGATCTTATTTAGGGGTTTCATAGCAAAGTGCCTGAATACATATGCACGCACCACCTTTCAGGTTTTTTTCTTCTTTTTTTTTCACTTCACCAATTTGGACAATTTTGTGTATGTCCATTACATGAAATCCCCCCCAAAATCAATTTAAATTACAGGTTGTAATGCAACAAAATAGGAAAAACTCCAAGAGGGATGAATACTTTTGCAAGGCACTGTATATACAGTACCAGTCAAAGGTTTGGACACACCTACTCATTACAGTTTTTTCCTTTATTTTTTACTATTTTATTCATTGTAGAATGATAGTAAAGACATCAAACTATGAAATAACACATATGGAATCATCTAGTAACCAATTTTTTTTTAATCAAATCTAAATATATTTTATATTTGCGATTCTTCAAAGTAGCCACCCCTTTGCCTTGATGACACCTTTGCAACTGCCTGATGTTACTGCTGTTCCTAAAACCATTGATATACGTTAGCATACTGTAACCACACAGAGAGAGGGTGTGTGTGTGTGTGTGTGTGTGTGTGTGTGTGTGTGTGTGTGTGTGTGTGTGTGTGTGTGTGTGTGTGTGTGTGTGTGTGTGTGTGTGTGTGTGTGTTGGTTGGTTGGGCAATTGTGTACAAGCCTACATCACCCGATTGCGACCCATAGCAATCCTCGATAGTCGATCGCTATGGGGTGGCGGGTCTTTCTCATGGCTACCCATGTTTTTCCATAGAAATATGAAGTTTATTTGGAAAGTAATACATATTTATATTTGTAAAAGCATTCATGATTTGCGTAAATGTAAAGAGCACATTATGACTTGTTTAGGACTCTAAACTCAAAGTTTAGGACTTGAGACTTGATTTGAGACTTGTCGGTCTTGACTTGAGACTTGACTTGGGACTTGCGTGCTAAGACTTGAGAGTTACTTGTGACTTGTAAAACAATGACTTGGTCCCACCTCTGATGTCAATACACCCAGTCGCTACAAAGATACAGGCTCCTTCCTAACTCAGTTGCCGGAGAGGAAGCAAACCACTCAGGGATTTCAGCATGAGGCCAAAGGCTACTTTAAAACAGTTACAGGTGTTTAATGGCTGTGATAGGAGAAAACTAAGCATGGATGTCACATGTGCTCGCTCTCCGGCCTCTAGGTCACCAGGCTGCTTGTTATGGTGCACACCTGTCAACATCAGGTGTGCGCACCTGCATGTCATCATACTCACCTGGACTCCATCACTTCCCTGATTACCTTCCCTGTATATGTCACTACCTTTGGTTCCTTCCCTAGGCGTCATTGTTTCTGTTTCAGTTTCATGTCTGTGTGCTGTTAGTGTTTCTTGTTTTGCATTATGTTCCGTTTATTTTATTAAAATACTCACTCCCTGAACCTGCTTCCCGACTCTCAGGGCACATTGTTACAGAATGACGCCTCACCTAAGGGAAGCATCAGGGAGTGTTTTTTTGTTTTTTGTTTTGGTGGGAATGATGTCGGGTCCGAGAGCCACTACAGGCTCTTATGCCTCAGACAAATCACCAAGCTCCCATGCCTCCGCCGATTCGTCAAGTTCTCATGCCTCATCCAGATTGCCAGGCTCCCCTGCTACAGCCGGCTCATCAGGCTTTCATGCCTTCTCCTGATCGCCAGGCTCCCCTGCTTCCACTGGCTCGTCAGGCTCTCATGCCTCAGCCGGATTGCCAGGCTCCCCTGCCTCAGCTGGACTGTCAGGTTCCTGCGCATCAGCAGAGCTGACCAGTCCGCTCCTGATCCCCAGGATCATCCCTTTGGTTGGCGTCCTGTGGCTGGAGCCCGAACGCCCCGGGGAGGGGGTACTGTCATGTATGCTCTCTCCGGCGCTCTTGATCGCCCTGCTCTCGCGCCTCAGCTGGACTGACAGGTTGCCCGCGCCTCAGAAGAGGTAATCGGCCCGCTCCTGATTCCCGGGATCATCATTTTGGTTTGCGTCCTGCGCATAGGGGAGGGGGTACTATCATGTGTGCTCTCTCTCCGGCCTCTAGGTCACCAGGCTGCTCGTTATGGCGCACACCTGTCATCAGACTCACCTGGACTCCATCACTGATTAACTTCCCAATATATGTCACTCCCTTTGGTTCCTTCCGCAGGCGTTATTGTTTCAGCTTCATGTCTGTGTGCTGTTAGTGTTTCTTGTTTTGCATTATGTTCCGTTTATTTATTAAAACGCTCACTCCCTGAACCTGCTTCCCGACTCTCAGCGCATATCGTCACAATGGATCAACAACATTGTAGTTACTTCACAATACTAACCTAAATGGCAGAGTGAAAAGAAGGAAGCCTGTACAGAATAAAAATAAAACAAAACATACATATTTGCAATGACACGCAAAACTAAAACTTCAAAAAATGTGGCAAACAAATTAACTTTGTCCTGACTACAAAGAGTTATTTTGGGGGGGAAACACAACACATCACTGAGTACAACACTTTATATTTTCAAGCATGGTGGTGGATGTATCATGTTATCGGTATGCTTGTCATTGGCAAAGACTAGGGATATTTTTGTGATAAAAAGAAACAGAATAGAGCTAAGCACAGGCAAAATCCTAGAGGAAAACTTGGTTCAGTCTGCTTTCCAACAGACACTGGGAGACAAATTCACCGTTCAGTAGGACAATAACCTAAAACAGAAATATATACACTGGAGTTGCTTCCCAAGATGACATTGAATGTTCCTGAGTGGCCTAGTTACAGTTTTGACTTAAATCGGCTTGATCATTTATGGCAAGACTTGAAAATGGCTGTCTAGCGATGATCAACAATCAACTTGACAGAGCATGAAGAATTTTTAAAAGAATAATGTGCAAATATTGTACAATCCAGGTGTGCAAAGATGTTAGAGACTTACCCATATCCACATCGCTGCAAAAGGTGATTATAACATGTATTGACTCAGGAGTGTGAATACTTATGTAAGATGGATATTTCCGTATTTCATTTTCATTTAACTTGCAAAATTGTTCAAAATTATATTTTGCTTTGTCATTATGGGGTATTGTGTGTAGATGGGTGAAGAAAAAAATGATTAAATCCATAACACAACAAATGGTGGAATAAGTCAAGGGGCATGAATACTTTCTGAAGGCACTTTCTGAAGGTAAAGGCTAACAAGTCCGACAACACAAAAAAAACAAGATTATTCCAGGATCTTCCAGTTTTTGTTGACATGTATTTGATATGAAGTAATAATGTTGGGAAATTTGCGGTGGCTTACGAGACAATACAGCACTAGAAAAACTATCCCAGTGTAACGGCCGTCGAAAGGATGAGACCAAGGCGCAGCGTTGAAACAAAGAAATAAAGAACATAGAATGCCCACCCAAATCACACCCTGACCAAACCAATTAGAGACATAAAAAGGCTCTCTAAGGTCAGGGTGTGACACCCAGGGTCTTCCACCAGTTATCCTCTTTCAGAGAACAGTATGTTCCTAAGAATGGGCAGTGGATCAGTGAATCGCAATTGAGCACTAAACAAAATATTGATGGACATTTACTGTGATTACAAGGATCCTTTATCAGTTTAATCAGAAGATGGCCTGCTGCAATAATAACACTTTATAGTTCTGCTGCTTGATGGACAGGCAGCAAAATATAGACCTGGCTGCCGATAACTGTTGTGTGTGTGTGTGTGTGTGTGTGTGTGTGTGTGTGTGTGTGTGTGTGTGTGTGTATCCCAATAAAATATAAGCTTGACCTCTTATCACAGAGGGCGATATTGAATTAAAGTGGATCTTCTGTTCACTAGCCATTATTGCTTCAGGCTCAGGCTGTAAAGGCCACAGTGCTAGTTCATCATGGACTCTATCTCTGTGAAGTTATTTCTACAGTATAAAGTATGACCACCACCAGTAGCAGAACACATAGGCCATAATATTGCTGCGGATCAGATAATGAGAATTTGCCTATTAGTATGTTAACTGATTTTTCCCTGGGTTTAATTCAATTCAATTTGTTCAACATAATGTTGCTTTTGTTTATTTAATAGTGATTGTTACATGAATATACCTTACATTACATTATTTGTTGAACCATCAACTGAGAAAACAAGATTTGGTATCCATGGAATACAGTTCTAAGCTCATGAGGCATTTATACATTATATTCTTCAAGAATCAATGGCTATATATCATTAATTCACAAGTCCAAAACTGGATGTATCAATCCCAGATTGCCCCTTTAAACTCCATCCCTACAAATGTAGGATCTTAATATGATCATTCTTTTGTTGCTGAGAAATTTCCTGCACAGCAACATTTCAGACTTGATTTGACCTAAACGAAAAATGCATCGACCCCTACAAAAATGTTGATTATTCATAACCCACATAAATAATTGACATATCCTGTTGCTGCAGGATTATTTTTCTGCTGTAGCAAATTGGCTCAAATTAAGATCCTCCATCTGTACATCCCTTCAGTAACTACATGACTTCAGTATCTTCTCGGATGGTAGATAGGTCCAGGTGGAACAACCTATGTCGAGACTCTGAGGCTGCATCAATATGTTTATCCTTCAAATATCGAATTTCAAACTACTTTGCCCTATTTTGTCCATAGAGACACTTGGAGCATGTGGATCCCATGGACCTTCAGTGCTCTGACCATTTATGAGTGTGATTGTGACCTCCATCCTTTTACTGTGGATATTGACAGCCAAGATCAGACAGTCCGAAAGCAAAGCCAGGATAATTACTCCTCCAGCTTTCACCATTTCTCATATCTGCCTACTGAAATTATGCTGCACCTCCGTGAGCTTGAAACTGAATTCATAATGATTAGAGTCAAGAGGCAGCCAGTGTCTCATTCTCCCAGAAATCATCTTGGTGTGACTATGTTCAGGTATGGAATCTGAAAGGATATTTATTTTCCGTTGTTGAGGTTGGCTTTTTTTTAAACTATCTAACTAATACTTTTTTAGTCCTCATCAAATATGTATTTATGCCCCACCCTGTGTGTGTATGTGTGTGTTGTGATTATCAAAGTTCTGAATCTTCCTCCTTGTAGCAGTGTATTTCTGGGTGATGTCTTTCCCAATGGAGGCCCCGGGGGAAATTGTAGTGCAGACTTCCCTGTTTAGGACATACAGTGTGTCTTGTCTTTTCTAATAAGGAATTTTTTTTCTTGATGAGTGAAAACATTCTCTAGCACTCAGAAGTCATATCATTATCCATCTGCTTGCTTCCACTAGACCTAATTTATTACACATGTAGTTATTTCTGGAGCCGCACTCCCATTATCCATTTGTGTTCTATGATGATGTCAGCAGCAGCAGTTCAGGCGCCTAATTGTTTTCATATAACACAACACATCACCACACATTCCTGAGAGAAACCCAGGCATACCAAATGGATACAATCATGCCTATTGTTCAAGAAGACAACAATCTAGCCCTCCTAATCTCTAAAGTATTTGATTACCCTGGTCTTATTTTTCTCAGGAGTAAACACATTTATCTTTCTCTGCTATATTAGCTTTCTGTCTTCAAGGTATTGGATATCAAGGCCATTTCGGAACCAGTACTTCCCATCTGGAAGTATATTCTGTAAACACTGAATATTACCCAGAATAAGTCAAAAACCTCTTATATGATTGGATGCTATTGAAAGAAATAGGGACATTAGTAAATATTGAATTGACATGACACACAGAGCAGCAAAATGAAAGAACATCACTGGCTTGAAATTCTTTGGATGAGTTCAGAGTTGTTTAAAATTTTCAATTTAGTTGGAATTCCCTATTGATTTCCTGTAAGAACTCACCTTTTCTCAGACTTCAGGAGGGAGAAGAGGAAACAGTATTGATGCTGCCGCTCCTCAATGAAGCGCAGAATGAGGAATGGAGGAGTGAGGGAGTCGGGCGAGCACATATAGACACTGATGGAGAGCAGAACCAGCTCATGATAGCTTATCAAAGTGGGAGATTCCTGCCGGCCAAGAATGATCTGGGGAATTATATTTTTCCTTAGGGATTTCTTCCCAGAGAAACTGTTATGTTGGGATCCAGCCTCCTAATCCCACCTACAGTATATAAATGAATGACCTTTTGACACGTGTCTGTCAGAGGGAAATAACAGCGACTGCATGGCAGGCCTACTGATAGTATTCAGCTCAGGGAATAAAGTGGAACAGCCATGCTGTGTCCTCATTGAGGTTTCATCTGTACATGTGAGGACGTTGTGTATCGTAACTAGCTGATCTGTGTGTGCACACTATATATGAAGTCACTTTGTTCTGACAAGACATATAGAAACTCCCATCTCGTACACAGTGTGGTTCTAAAAGATCATTACTCATTCACTTAATTCTGTCACATACAGTTCCTTCAGAAAGTATTCATGTCCCTTGAATTATTCAACATTTTGTTGAATACCTGGCTTGTACAATATTTACATATTATTCTTTTAAGAAATCTTCAAGCTCAGTCAAGTTGGTTGTTGATCATTGCTCGACAGTCTTTTTCAAGTCTTGCCATAGATTTTCAAGGCAATTTTAAGTCGAAACTAATAAGGCCACTCAGGAACATGTAATGTTGTCTTGGTAAGCAACTCCAGTGTATATTTGGCCTTGCGTTTTAGGTTATTGTCCTGCTGATTTGTCTCCCAGTATCTGTTGGAAAGCAGACTGAGCCATGTTTTCGTCTAGGATTTTGCCTGTTTCGCTATATTCTATTTATTTTTATCCTAAAACAACTCCCTAGTCCTTAACAATTACAAGCATACACACAACACGATGCATCCACCACCATGCTTGAAAATATGAAGAGTGTTACTCAGTGATGTGTTGTTGGATTTGCCCCAAACATAACATTTTGTATTCAGGACAAAGTCATTTTTTTGTCCATATTTTTTTCTAATTTTACTTTAATGCCTTATTGCCAACAGGATTCATGTTTTGGAATATTTGTATTCTGTACAGGCTTCCTTCTTTTCGATCTGTCATCTAGGTTAGTATTGTGGAGTAACTACAATGTTGTTGTTCCATACCCTACTCAGTTTTCTCCTATCACATCCTACCTGCTGTTTTAAAGTCACCATTGGCCTCATGTTGAAATCCCTGAGTGGTTTCCTTCCTCTCTGGGTTAGGAAGGATGCCTGTGTCTTTGTAGTGACTGGGTGTATTGACACACCATCCAAAGTGTAATGAATAACTTCACCATGCTCAAAGGGATGTTCAATGTTTGCTTTTTTTTAACCCATCAAACAATAGGTGCCCTTCTCTGCGAGGCATTGGAAACCCTCCCTGGTCTTAATGGTTGAATCTGTGTTTGAAATTCACTGCTCGACTGAGGAACCTTACAGATAATTGTATGTGTGCGGTAAACACTACTATTGCACACAGAGTGTGTCCATTTAACTTATGTGACTTGTTAAGTACATTTTTACTCCTGAACTTAATTAGGCTTGCCATAACAAAGTTTTTGAATACTTATTGACTCAAGACATTTCAGGTTTTCATTTTTTATTAATTAGAAAAAAATTATAAGAATCATGCTTCCACTTTGACATTATTGGATTTTGTGTGTAGGCCAGTGACACATGATCTCAATTGAATCCATTTCAAATTCAGGCTGTAACACAACAAAATGTGGAAAAAGTCAAGGGGTGTGAATACTTTCTGAAGGCACTGTATATAACCTAAAGGACCAAGAAGACATATTAAAAATGTGCTGTCATTACAGAGGTTGTTTAGTGTGAAGTTAGCAGGAGGATGTTGGTTTTAAGTGATGGAGCATCACCCTCAACACCCTCAGTGCTAAACACTTAGCTGTGATTAATTGGTGGTAGAAAACTCTACCTCAGAAAGGTACTATAAGGCTTCCATGCAGACATCTGCCACAATATATAATGTTGTTTCAGATCCCTGTTACCTATAAGCACTTAGAATGACAGAATCCTCCAATGCCTATTGTGGCCTGTGAGTTACAAATCAGGTACTGTCCTCTCCTGTCATTCAGTAATATAATAGTAGTAATATAATAATAATTAGAAAATAATAATAATAATTCAGGCCCATTAAATATTGAGGGACAGCATTGAGTAGATTTAGGGGCAAAAGTATTTTCACTTAGTCATGCAATGATGTCACCAGGAGACTAAGTGATCATTTGACTTAAGTGGAAGTTAGTGTTCACCCCTGATAGTCCTCCTGGTGCAAGTTGCAGATTTCTATGACTGGGCTGTGTGATGAATATCTGAGATGTGCTCTCTCTACACTGCTTTTATGAGTTGGTGCAATTAATATCCATTTGAAATGATTCTCTCCCTTCCTCCAATGTACCCATTACCTTTCTCCCAACTACATAATGTGCCAAGGGTTCACTTCAAAACCCATAAGCATAATGCGGTTTGAAGATCTTACAAATTTTTACTGCTGAAAAAACAGTTGTCAATTCGGTATTGGACTGACTACTGTGAACTTTGTGTCCTTAAATTCTTAATCACAGTAATTACGTGAAATTAGATGGGGATCTTAAAATATGCATGCAGCACTTAACTATGCCTTTGCCTTTCTCCCATATCAATCACACACATAGCTACTTAGTGGATGCTGAGTAGCATTAATATTGTCTTGTAAAGGCTTTTTCCTTATATTCCTCTTATTACCTAAATCATTTCAGTGTCTCACTGAGCTGCCTGACGAGATTGCTCTGAAACAGTTGTTGCAGTGACGTTCTATTGAAATGGATAATTGCATAGTTGGGTCTTTTGTTAAGTTTTACTACGCGATACATTGATTACCTACACAAACTGACCATCTCATATAGACAGAAGTGTGCTATATTGGCAGACCAATCCAAACTCATCTCTCAAGCATGTCCAGCCCACTCATTATCTCAGCCAATCATGGGTAGCGGGAAGGTTCCTGTCTTTTTCTGTGGCTGAAACCAACTAGGCTGGAAATTAATCATTTTATTCATATTTACAGATGGCATACAAGTTTGTTATTAAGGCACATGAAAGTTCATATGTTAGAGAAGGCATTTCTGCAACAACAACAAAAAACATTTTGATAAAAAAAAAATTTACGTTCAAAATGCTCTGTGAAGTAGTGACTCGACATATGCCTAATTTCCTGAAATGGGTCACATATGGTGTCTTATGTATGTATGTGTATAGCAGATTGAGCACCATTAATGTAGGGATTGTCCCTTTTTGTAAGGATGTGTATATCAATATGGTATGAGGTTTCAAAATAATGTTATTAGTGCTATAATCAAAGGACAATGAAAGCCATCTAACTCCTCTATTGCCAGTGATGCTGCTTGGTGCCAATGGTTCAGTATGCTGTCCCTCCTGCAAGGCACAGGCCCAGTGCTCTATTCACATGAATGGTAGGGTGGATGGCCATCTGACACTTTTGGCTCTAACACTCTGCCCAAATGGCACCCTATTCCATATGCACTACTTTTGGCCAGGGCTTGTAGGTGCCCACTATGTAGGGAATAGGGTACCATTTGGGATGTAGCCACAGTCTCCTCCGCATTACCCAGTGCAACTCTCCTGACATGGAGCCACAATGGAGAGATCTGTTAATAGTGCTGTCCTCGTATTGTAATGCCATCTGCTCCTCGCCATGCCGTCCAGGGAACACCATCAATTTGACCGTGCAGATTGAATTTTCACGCTTTCTCTTGTCCTGTTCTTCATCCCACTCTCTTCAGCCCCACTGACTCTCACTACTGTGAAGCTGTGGGGAGAACAGGACTTGAGATCCCACCATAGTGGGCAGATTATTTCCAGTGAGACTGGTACGTTTTGATGCATGTGGCTTGTTTTTTTGGATTCATATGCCATGAATGTAGTATTGGTATAATTGTACAGTATGTGCTGGAATTATTAGAAGCATGTCACTGATTCCACCCATTTCTTGTCCCCTCAGCTCCAACATTGACAATCCTGTCATAATTATATTTGTGCAACCGGAAGCTGATTTTGCAAGGCATTTACATTTGAGTAATTTAGCAGACGCTCTTATCCTGAGCGACTTACAGTTAGTGCATTCATCTTAAGATAGCTAGGTAGAAGGACAACCACATATCACAGTCGTAGTAAGTACATTTTTACTCAATAAAGTAGCTATCAGCAGTCAGAGCTGGTAAGGGGGAAAAGAGTCAAGTGCGAGTGTTAGTTTATGAAAGCCTTTCTTTTGGGGGGGGTTACATCATGCGTTATAAATGTTTGATGAATACACTGCATTTTGTCTAACGATGGAACGTGCAATGCAAGGTCATTCCAAGCACATTAATTCAATATTTCTTAAGATTAATGCATGTGTATAAGCTCTAATATGGGTCACTAACTGGGTATTATTGTACTGAACGAACCAAAGCTCTACTTTTGTTATAGAATACAAAGCAATAGATTGTTTTCCACGCACAAGCCTAATCCAAAAAACATAATTTCTCACCAAGAACGAGAAACAATGTGCTTAAACACAAACACTTATATTGCATGCACTGCTTGCTACAGTTAAATGACATTTTGAATGAATCTCAAAGTTCTTGTTCATCACCTTACATGTAAAAATACATGTAAGCCAATATCTAGATTGCAACCAAACATAACAGGCATAGAAATAGAATAGGAGTTTCCAAATTCTCTTGGTTGAAAATCTATATTTTTCTTAGCTATCTTAGGTTTAGGTTTATGGGTGTCTCTCTGCGACTGGATGACTGGCCTCCCTAATTCCTCATTTAGATGAGCAGGAAGAGGAGCTGCTGCCTGCCTGGAGGAATGAATCTGAACAGCAATGAAACTAAAGCCCAGACTGTCAGATGTGCTGTATCTCAGACAGACTAGTGAGGGATGACAGATTCATTTTCACCACTGGCTGAGTCCAAAATGGCACCTTATTCCCTATATGGAATAGGGTGCCTTTTGGTACATATCTTACATCTCTCTGGGAAATGGCCCAAGACGTTTTGGAAATGGGTTGATCTAGGGTTTTGACATGCTGGAAAATGGACAGATGGATATCTAAACTCTTGAGATTGAGTATTATGATTTATGATTGATTGTAATGTAACAGGATCATGAAATGTCTCAGAACAGTGTAATTGAGCTCACAATGTTTACATTTGAAACTCAAATGAGACATATCACGGGTCATTCTATTTCTATGATGATCAGCTCAGTTTCTTTGTGCTTGTATTAGGGTTATGGTTATAGGCCTATCAATAATTTGTATTGCAACCTCAATAGTTTTCTCTCAAAGTAATTTTATCTTTATTCTCTCTGAATCAACAACAGTTTTTACTTCCAAGCTTACTGTTAATGTCTCAACTGTAAAAGTACCTCCAATTGCTTTCAATAGCTACATTTTCCTGTTCTGCATTTTGACGTCAACTCATTACCTCAGAACAATGACAAAACATGAGTCATGAGTTGTGCAAATTGTATGATGTGATTCTGTGTTCTCTATCTCCGCATAATTATATATAACACTGCATGAGCAAAGTGTCTCTTGATTGTGAACATTAATCATACCGTCTCATGGGGTCTCTCTCTCTCTCTCTGTGTGCGTGTGTGTGTGCGTGTGTGTATGTGTGCATGCGTGTGTGTGTAGGGATGGGTGGGTTGGTTGGTTGGTTCTTCAATCCTTGTGGGCACCTAAAATCCCCAAAGGTCCCCACAATGATAGTAAAGCAAGGAAAATTCTCCCTCGTGGGGACATTTCTCACGTCCTCATGAGGTCAAAGGCTATATGAAGCTTCGGGGTTAGGTTTCGGGTTACATTTAGGGTTAGGGTTACAACTATGGTTAGGGTAAGGGGTTAGTGGTTAGGTTAGGAGTTAGGTTGAGGTTAGGGTTACGGGTTAAGGTTAGGGTTTTGGTAAGGGTGAGGGTTAGGGTTAGGGTTAGATTTAAGGTTAGGGGTTATGCAAAATATGATTTTGAATCTCCCCACAAGGGTAGAAGAAATAAGAGGTGTGTATACGTGTGCATGGGGAGGGAGATATTGAAAGAGGAGCCAATGGACTGTGTCATTTTAATGCACCATTTCAGCTTGAGCTCAGACCTCCTGCTAACCATATCAATTGCTTATTCACTGTCTGCCATGCTGTTGTGATGAGTCATGTCAGGTTGCAGGCAGAGAGAGGCAGGAGGAAGAGCCAGGTTGACTCTCATTCAGATGGAGGCCTCCACTTGAGTTGAACACAGTCCAGAAGGTCTTTAACTGGAAGGTGGTGGCACAGCAGGTGGCTTTGTACTATTTAACCATCATTCTTCACATTATGGCCTTTCGTTGACCCTTCCTGTGTTGCATCAGTTGGATGTTTGTCAGTTGTAATCTCTAGTGTTGTCTGGCTGATTGATAGGATGAGGAGGGAGGTACAGTGCCTTGCGAAAGTATTCGGCCCCCTTGAACTTTGCGACCTTTTGCCACAATTCAGGCTTCAAAACATAAAGATATAAAACTGTATTTTTTTGTGAAGAATCAACAACAAGTGGGACACAATCATGAAGTGGAACGACATTTATTGGATATTTCAAACTTTTTTAACAAATCAAAAACTGAAAAATTATTCAGCCCCTTTACGTTCAGTGCAGCAAACTCTCTCCAGAAGTTCAGTGAGGATCTCTGAATGATCCAATGTTGACCTAAATGACTAATGATGATAAATACAATCCACCTGTGTGTAATCAAGTCTCCGTATAAATGCACCTGCACTGTGATAGTCTCAGAGGTCCGTTAAAAGCGCAGAGAGCATCATGAAGAACAAGGAACACACCAGGCAGTTTCGAGATACTGTTGTGAAGAAGTTTAAAGCCGGATTTGGATACAAAAAGATTTCCCAAGCTTTAAACATCCCAATGAGCACTGTGCAAGTGATAATATTGAAATGGAAGGAGTATCAGACCACTGCAAATCTACCAAGACCTGGCCGTCCCTCTAAACTTTCAGCTCATACAAGGAGAAGACTGATCAGAGATGCAGCCAAGAGGCCCATGATCACTCTGGATGAACTGCAGAGATCTACAGCTGAGGTGGGAGACTCTGTCCATAGGACAACAATCAGTCGTATATTGCACAAATCTGGCCTTTATGGAAGAGTGGCAAGAAGAAAGCCATTTCTTAAAGATATCCATAAAAAGTGTAGTTTAAAGTTTGCCACAAGCCACCTGGGGACACACCAAACATGTGGAAGAAGGTGCTCTGGTCAGATGAAACCAAAATTGAACTTTTTGGCAACAATGCAAAACGTTATGTTTGGCGTAAAAGCAACACAGCCCATCACCCTGAACACACCATCCCCACTGTCAAACATGGTGGTGGCAGAATCATGGTTTGGGCCTGCTTTTCTTCAGCAGGGACAGGGAAGATGGTTAAAATTGATGGGAAGATGGATGGAGCCAAATACAGGACCATTCTGGAAGAAAACCTGATGGAGTCTGCAAAAGACCTGAGACTGGGACGGAGATTTGTCTTCCAACAAGACAATGATCCAAAACATAAAGCAAAATCTTCAATGGAACGGTTCAAAAATAAACATATCCAGGTGTTAGAATGGCCAAGTCAAAGTCCAGACCTGAATCCAATCGAGAATCTGTGGAAAGAACTGAAAACTGCTGTTCACAAATGCTCTCCATCCAACCTCACTGAGCTCGAGCTGTTTTGCAAGGAGGAATGGGAAAAAATGTCAGTCTCTCGATGTGCAAAACTGATAGAGACATACCCCAAGTGACTTACAGCTGTAATCGTAGCAAAAGGTGACACTACAAAGTATTAACTTAAGGGGGCTGAATAATTTTGCACGCCCAATTTTTCAGTTTTTGATTTGTTAAAAAAGTTTGAAATATCCAATAAATGTCGTTCCACTTCATGATTGTGTCCCGCTTGTTGTTGATTCTTCACAAAAAAAATACAGTTTTATATCTTTATGTTTGAAGCCTGAAATGTGGCAAAAGGTCGCAAAGTTCAAGGGGGGCGAATACTTTCGCAAGGCACTGTATGTGTCAGGCATATGTGTATAGGTGGCAGCGAAGTCAGGCGCAGGAGAGTCAAACGGAGTGTAAAATGGAGTCTTTTAATAATGTCATAGTAACATGCTCCATAACACTAAACAGGAAAAGAACATAAACAAATATGGGTACGAAGACCCGTCGCGCACCTATACAACAAAAACACTACACTGACAATAAACAATCTCTGACAAAGACATGAGGGGAAACAGAGGGTTAAATACACAACAGGTAATGAATGGGATTGAAAACAGGTGTGTGGGAAGACAAGACAAAACCAATGGAAAATGAAAAATGGATCAATGATGGCTAGAAGACCGGTGACGTCGAACGCCGAGCACCGCCCGAACAAGGAGAGGCAATGACTTCGGCAGAAGTCGTGACAGTATGCTATCATCCCTCCTCCCTATTACATCTATAGGAGTGATTTTTACCACATAATGAAAGCTACTCCTGTATGAATGGGACTTTAAAAATTAAACCAGGCAGTGAAACAATGCCAAAAAAAATTCAAATAAAAAATACAATGAATAACATTCATGCTTTGCCAATTTACACATTACACTATTTTACAATAGTTATAGTCATAGTTACAAACTCTTTATAGCACCAACTTCAGGAGTACACTATATATACGAAGTATGTTGACACCCCTTCAAATGAGTGGATTTGGTTATTTAAGCCACACTCGTTGCTGACAGGTGTATAAATCTAGCACACATCCATGCAATCTCCATAGACAAACATTGGCAGTAGAATGACCTTACTGAAGAGCTCAGTGGCTATCAACGTAGCACTGTCATAGGATGCCACCTTTCCAACAAGTTATTTAGTCAAATTTCTGCCCTGCTAGAGCAGCCCTGGTCAACTGTAAGGGCTGTTATTAATGAAGTAGAAACATTTAGGAGCAAGGATGCCTCAGCCACAAAGTGGTAGGCCACAGTGGTGGAAAAAGTATCCAATTACAATACTTGAGTTAAAGTAAAGATACTTCAATAGAAAATGACTCAATTAAAAGTGAACGTCACCCAGTAAAATACTACTTCAATAAAAGTCTAAAAGTATTTAATTTTAAATATACTTAAGTATCAAGAGTAAATGTAATTACTAAAATATACTTAAGTATTAAAATAAAAAGTATAAATAATTTAAAATCCTTATTAGGCAGATGGATAGTCAGGGGCACACTCCAACACTCAGACATTGACAAATGACAGTTTGGGGAAGGCCCTTTCCTTGTTTCAGCATGACAATCCCCCCGACCTCGAGTCCCCGATAACGCTGGCAATCAGGATTGACAACTGCCTCAGAGAACGCGTGAGACCGTATCTCTGTGACACCACCCCATTATCCGGGTTTCCTGAGCACCCCAAGCCCCCCGAACCCTGCATTGAGGAGCCCATGCAGCTGGGACGCACACATCTGAGTCCACAGGAGCGTGTCAGGTGCATGCACGAAGGCTGCTACCTCTATTGCGGAGGTCTCGGCCATCTCTGAGCTACATGCCCAGAGCTGACGGGAAACGCCAGGGCTTGCCAGGACAAGGGGAGACCCTGACGAGCTGTGCAGTTACCCCACGGCTACTCTGTCACCATCTGTCACTACCCGCAACCCTACACTGAGACAACTGTCAGCACCAGATTCAAGCCTTCGTGGACTCCGGTGCCACAGAAAATCTCATTAATCAAGACTTCGCCAGAGATTTACAAATACGCAAGGATATGTTGAATATGTCTCTAACGAGGAGAGGGACTCCGAGCCCATCATCCCCAGCTCAACGCATTGTGGCCCCTGTTATATGGAGTATTGAGACCAAGGTACGACAAGCCCAGACCTGAGAGCCTGACCCTGGCAGGGGTCCCACTGAAATTCTGGTGGCCAAACATGATTGAGATTGTGAGATCCTTTGTTGCGGCCTGTTCCACCTGTGCCCAAAGCAAGTCCTCACGACAGCGACCGGTTGGATTGCTCCAACCTCTGCCCATCCCCAGCCGCCCCGGGTCCCACATGTCCGTAGACTTTATCATAAGGTTACCTCCATCCCAAGGACCACTATTCTGGTTGCCATTGATCTGTTCTCCAAGGCAGCCCATTTCATTGCCTTACCCAAGTTGTCCTTGGCGAAGGAGACCGCTGATATCATGATTACCCATGCCTTTTGACAACACAGGTTTTCCCAGGATATTGTCCCAGTTCATCACATGGTATTTTAAGCCCTTCTGCTCCCTGTTGGGGACATCGGTGAATCTCTCCTTTGTGTTCCAACCACAGTCTTATGGGCAAACCAGTAACCGCTGTTTCATCTTTACTAGCCGCTCCTCAAAAAGGTTAGCAACTGAAGCAAGTACCTCGTCTGGGAGGAATATGCTCGTAACACACTGCCAAACTCATCCACTGGACTGTTGCCGTTTGAGTGTCAGTCCCCCCCTATTTCCTGAACAAGAGGCCAAAGCGGGGGTGCCATCAGCCGAGGTGTTTATGCAACGATGTCACAGCACCTGGATCAGAGTACGATCGTCCTTGCTCCGCTCCTCTGCCCGACACCAACACCAGGCAAACCTCCACCGAAGGCCTCTTTGGCTCCTCCGACCTGGTCAACGGGTGTGGCTCTCCACCCGTGGTCTTCCCTTAAAAGGCGGTCTCGTAGAAGCTCGCTCCACGCTACATAGGACCATTCAAGATCCTGAGTCGCATCAACCCGGTCACCTATCGTCTCCAGCTTCCCAGGTCTATGAGGGTCTGTCCATCCTTCCATGTCTCCCATCTCAAGATGGTAAGGAGCACCCCCCACACACACCTGCTCCTCTGCCCCCTCGACTTGTGGATGGCCACCTAGCCTACACTGTCCGGCATCTGTTGGAGGCTCGTCAAGTCCGAGGCACCCTGCAGTACCTGGTGGACTGGGAGGGCTATGGTCCCGAGGAGCGGGCGTGGGTGCCTGCCCAGGACATCCTGGATCCGGGGCTTGTTCGGGACTTCAACCAACTACGTGGTGGTCGCCCTGGCTCCGTGGCTGTAACCTCTCCTAGAAGGGAGTACTGTCATGGTTCAACCTGCAACCAGAGGGCGAGAGAGACCGCCCTTGAGACATTAGTGACACTCAGGTGTGTCTTATTACTCATTTTGATTCCCTGTTAAAGGATCTGTGTTTTCTGGTTTCCTTTGCAGAAGCTTGAATTGTTTGCCGTGTGCGTTTGTTTCCTGAGTGAGTTTTTGAGACTTAGTGTTTGTTGTTTTTTCCAGTGTACTGTGATGCTGCGGCTACTGTTTATCAGTAAAGTATTTATGTCTATTCTTAACCACTGATTCCTTGTCTTGTCTCTTCTCTGCACCTGGGTCCAACCTCACCATGTCACAAAAGGTTTGGGGAAGGCCCTTTCTTGTTTCAGCATGACAATGTCCCCGTGCACAAAGCGAGGTCCATACAGAAATGGTTTGTCGAGATTGGAGTGGAAGAACTTGACTGGCCTGCACAGAGCCCTGACCTCAAGCCCATTGAAAACCTTTGGGATGAATTGGAACGCTGACTGTGAGCCAGGCCTAATCACTCTAAATCAGTGCCCGACTTCACTAAAGCTCTAATGGCTGAATGAAAGCAAGACCCCGAAGAAATGTTCCAACATCTAGTGGAAAGAGTTCCCAGAAGAGTGGAGGCTGTTATAGCAGCAAAGGGGGGACCAATTCCATATTAATGCCCATGATTTTGGAATGAGACGTTCGATGAGCAGGTGTCTACATACTTTTTTGTCATGTAGTGTACTTTGAGAGAGCATTACAGAGCTACTGTAGTGATTACGTCTTCTGTTTTGTACTTGGAACTCCTAATTGACCTCAATTATGATGCTAATGAGGTTAATAAGGTTGAAACTTTGAGGCACATTAGACCAATCATGTACCCCTCATTTTCTAATGAAATTAAACTAATCAGATCCTCCAAAGCTGACTTCTTGCTGTTTGACTGCCTGAGTTCATTGATTAATAAAGTATAGACTTTATCTCACAAGACCAAGTGCATCTTAATTAGAGGTATTTGATGGCACGCTGTGCAAAGATTGTGTGACTGCGGGCGTGTATGTGTTTGAAGGTTACCAAATTCAACCACTGTTATCAACTAAGATCATCACATTGTTTTGTTAAAATAATGTCTATCTTCAACATTGGCAAACATCCATGGCAACATAATAACATTTCCAGTTTCCTAGGTAACAACAGGTGTTGTATTAGTGCACAGTTTATTCACAGTACAAATATGCCCAACCTCCACATAACAAATATAATAAAAATATTAGAAACGCTTCATTTTACAGGATCAGTATTCTGCCACATACTGTATAAAAAAGATTACACACTGTTACCTGCATTCTAATTAGCTGCAAGAGAGGCTACAGCCACTGCAGCAAATCCTGAATCAGAATTTGACATATCTGAGGTCAAGAAATCTGTCAGGGAGGAATTGCTTGTTTGTGAGGTACATAAACAAAGGGCACTGAGTGACAGACAACAGAGGACAAGATAACAAGACCATAAAGATAACCAAAACGATGGATATAGGGTTGTGGAATTCACTTATTTGAACATAAATGATGTCAAGAAATGCAGAGTGGAGGATTGTAGTTATGATTAGTCTGTTTTCTGTAAACTGCAAGGTTGACCAACATCAGTTCAAGTTATGATCGGTCAAAGGGTACCTTGTACTTGGTTGGATTTTGAACACATGGATCACAAGCTACGATATGAAGATATCTATAATGTGTAATACCTGCAGTTGAAGTCAGAAGTTAACATACACCTTAGCCAAATACATTTAAACTTAGTTTTTCACAATTCCTGACATTTAATCCAAGCAAAAATTCCCTGTCTTGGGTCAATTAGGATCACAACTTTATTTTAAGAATGTGAAATGTCAGAATAATAGTAAAGAGAAGGATTTATTTCAACTTTTTCTTTCATCACATTCCCAGGGGGTCAGAAGTTTACATACACTCAATTAGTATTTGGTAGCATTGCCTTTAAATTGTTTAACTTGGGTCAAACGGTTCGAGGAGCCTTCCACAAGCTTCCCATAATAAGTTGGGTGAATTTTGGCCCATTCCCCCTAACAGAGCTGGTGTAACCGAGTCAGGTTTGTAGGCCTCCTTGCTCACCATGCTTTTTCAGTTCTGCCCACAAATGTTCTATAGGCTTGAGGTCAGGGCTTTGTGATGGCCACTCCAATACCTTGACTTTATTGTCCTTAAGCCATTTTGCCACAACTTTGGAAGTATGCTTGGGGTCATTGTCCATTTGGAAGACCCATTTGCGACCAAGCTTTAACTTCCTGACTGATGTCTTGAGATGTTGATTCAATATATCCACATAATTTTCCTTTCCTCATGATGCCATCTATTTTGTGAAGTGCACCAGTCCCTTCTGCAGCAAAGCACCCCCACAACATGATGCTGCCACCCCCATGCTTCACGGTTGGGATGGTGTTCTTTGGCTTGCAAGCCTCCCCCTTTTTCCTCCAAACATAACGATGGTTATTATGGCCAAGCAGTTCTATTTTTGTTTCATCAGACTATGATCTTTGTCCCCCTGTGCAGTTGCAAACCGTAGTCTGGCTTTTTTATGGCGGTTTTGGAGCAGTGGCTTCTTCCTTGCTGAGCGGCCTTTCAGGTCATGTCAATATAGGACTCGTTTTACTGTGGATATAGATACTTTTGTACCTATTTCCTCCAGCATCTTCACAAGGTCCTTTGCTGTTGTTCTGGGATTGATTTGCACTTTTCGCACCAAAGTACGTTCATCTCTAGGAGACAGAACACGTCTCCTTCCTGAGCGGTATGACAGCTGCGTGGTCCCATGGTGTTTATACTAGCATGCTATTGTTTGTACAGATGAACGTGGTACCTTCAGGTGTTTGGAAATTGCTCCCAAGGATGAACCAGACTTGTTGAGGTCTACAATTATTTTTCTGAGGTCCTGGCTGATTTCTTTTGATTTTCCAATGATGTCACTCAAAGATGCACTGAGTTGAAGGTACGTCTTGAAATACAACCACAGGTACACTGCCAATTGACTCAAATTATGTTAATTAGCCTATCAGAAGCTTCTAAAGCCATGTAATAATTATCTGGAATTTTTGCTGTTTGAAGACACAGTCAACTTAGTGTATGTAAACTTCTGACCCACTGGAATTGTGATACAGTGAATTATAAGTGAAATCTGTCTGTAAACAATTGTTGGAAAAATGACTTGTGTCATGCACAAAGTTGATGTCCTAACCGACTTGCCAAACTATAGTTTGTGAACCAGAAATTTGTGGAGTGGTTGAAAAATGAGTTTTAACTTAAGACTACCCCTGATTACTGCCCCTTCTGGAGGAATTGGGTACCCATATAAAACATGATAAATTTTTGTCAAAAGTTGCTAATATATGCATATAAAAAATATTATCGAATAGAAAATACTCTAAAGCTTCTAAAAACCGTTTAAATTTTGTCTCTATGTAAAGCAGAAGTCCCAGGGCATGCATTCTCCCAAAGTCTCTCTTGTAATGGAAAAAGTTGGCACCACTTTGACGTCATCGTATACGCACTTACCAAGCAGTTACAGCTCTGGGAACAGTTTCTACGTCTTCAGCGCGAAGCCTGCTTTCAATGAGGCGTGTCATTGTGAGAATCGCACGCTCACGAGACTTTGAGCGTGCTGAAAGGTCTCGGTCACGCCGAAAAAAAGTGTGCGCCTATGCGCGCTCTGCTGTTTTTCTCTCTTTTCCTCAGGATCGATTAAAAGACGTGTGTGTGTCTGTTCGCCCTCACGATTCCGGTGTACCTTTATAACATTTAAAGCTTAATTATGAACATAGTTTGACAAGTTTACTCGACATATAATGTATACTTTCAACGTTTTGGTGCGCATCCACTTGAAATTTGCCTACATTTCGACCGAAATGTGGCTAGTTTGAGAACCGAAAGACACAGACTTGAAAACTGAACGCTAATTTGGTGAGTATAATCCCTTCCAGGTCTTCTGATGGAAGAACAGCAAAGGTAAGGGAATATTTATGTGTTAATTTTGGGTTTCTGTCGACTCCAAGATAGAGGAGTCATTATGCTAATATGGGAGCGCCGACTCCCTATTATAGCCTATTGAACGCAAAATGTAACGTTAAAAATAAATGTAACACAGCGATTGCATTTAGAAGAAGTGTATCTTGCTATACATATGTAAAACATGCATATTTAGTCAAAGTTTATGATGTGTATTCCTTGTTAGCTGACGTTATCTGCCGGAGCTATTTCATTTCTCCTGACATTGCAGTAGCATTTTTTGAACGATGCGTAATTGTAAACAGAGATTTATGGATATATATAGCATATTATTGAAAAAAAAATGAATGTACTGTGTAACATGTTATATTACTGTCATCTGATGAAGATTTCAAAAGGTTAGTGAAATTATTTTTCTTTTAATCCTGCGTTTGTTGATTGCATATTTTTTCCTACTTGGCTATGCTAATGAGGTATGTCTGCAGTGGTGGTTGGACATAAATATGTGCTATGTTTTCGCCGTAAAACATTTTAGAAATCTGACTTGCTGGGTAGATAAACAACTTGTTTATCTTTCATTTGAGCTATTTTTCTTGTTAATGTGTGGAGGTAAAATATTTTTAGGAATATTTTTTCGCATTGTGCGTTATGCTAATGAGCTTGAGCCCTAGTCACAAACCCGCATACGGTATTGGTGGACTATGAGGTTAATGACTCCAACCTAAGTGTATATACATTTCCAACTTCAACTGTACATACCAGCTTTGGCTACTCACACTTATGGAGAAGAGTCTTAGGGAAGTGTCATGTATTGTCATGTTATGTCTTGTTCCTGTTCTTTCTCTTCTCTTCGTTTCCCCCTGCTGGTCGTATTAGGTTACCTTCTCTCCCTTTCCTTCCCCCAGCTGTCCCTCATTCTCCTCTAACTACCTCGTTTACTCTCTCCCACCTGTTCCCTCTTTTCCCTCTGATTAGGTCTCTATTTCTCTCTCTGTTTCTGCTTCTGTCTTTGTCGGATTCTCGTTTGCTTCGCCCTTTTCCCGTCCTGTCGTAATCTGTCTCTTCATTAGATGCTGCGTGTGATCAGGTGCCTCTGTCCTCTACGGCCCGCGCCTACCCGGAGGGACCTGCAGTCTGTTGCCGCTAGCCCTGCTATTCGCCTCTGCTGCTAGAAGGGGACTAGTCAACCGATACATCTGAAGAGGATTTATGTTTTCCCTGTGTTTGGACATTAAAAGACTCTGGTTCTGTTAAACCGCTTTTGGGTCCTCACTCACCTGCATAACAGAAGAATCCGACCAAGAATGGACCCAGCGACTTCGGATCCTCTCCACTCAGCCGTCGAGATCCAGGGAGCGATGCTAGGCAGACACGAGCAGGAATTGTCTGCTGCTCGACATGCCGTTGAGACCCTGGTCGCCCAAGTCTCCGACCTCTCGAAACATATTCACCATCTGCGCCTCGATCCACCGGCTACTTCCAGGGCTTCCGAGTCTCCGGAGCCCAGAATTAATAACCCGCCGTGTTACTCTGGGGAGCCCACTGAATGCCGCTCGTTTCTCACCCAGTGTGATATTGTGTTTTCTCTCCAGCCCAACACGTACTCTAGGGGCACAGCTCGTATCGCCTACGTCATATCTCTCCTTACTGGACGGGCTCGTGAGTGGGGCACGGCAATCTGGGAGGCGAGGGCTGAGTGTACTAACCAGTATCAGAACTTTAAGGAGGAGATGATACGGGTTTTTGATCGTTCTGTTTTTGGGGAAGAAGCTTCCAGGGCCCTGTCTTCCCTATGTCAAGGTAATCGATCCATAACTGATTACTCTATAGAGTTTCGCACTCTTGCTGCCTCCAGTGACTGGAACGAGCCGGCTTTGCTCGCTCGTTTTCTGGAGGGTCTCCGCGCGGAGGTAAAGGATGAGATTCTCTCCCGGGAGGTTCCTTCCAGCGTGGATTCCTTGATTGAACTCGCTATTCGCATAGAACGACGGGTTGATCTTCGTCACCGAGCTCGTGGAAGGGAGCTCGCGTTATCCGTTGCCCCTCTCTCCGCATCACTACCATCTTCCCCCACTGGCTCAGGTGCTGAGCCTATGCAGCTGGGGGGTATTCGCATCTCGACTAGGGAGAGGGAACGGAGAATCACCAACCGCCTCTGTCTCTATTGCGGTTCCGCTGGTCATTTTGTCATTTCATGTCCAGTAAAAGGCCAGTGCTCATCAGTAAGCAGAGGGCTACTGGTGAGCGCAACTACTCAGGTCTCTTCTTCAAGATCCTGTACTACCTTGTCGGTCCATCTACGCTGGACCGGTTCGGCAGCTTCCTGCAGTGCCTTGATAGACTCTGGGGCGGAGGGCTGTTTTATGGACGAAGCCTGGGCTCGGGAACATGACATTCCTCTCAGACAGTTATGGGAGCCCACGGCCTTGTTCACCTTGGATGGTAGTCCTCTCCCCAGGATTCAACGTGAAACGCTACCTTTAACCCTCACTGTCTCTGGTAATCATAGCGAAACCATTTCTTTTTTAATTTTTCGTTCACCTTTTACACCTGTTGTTTTGGGCCATCCCTGGCTAGTGTGTCATAATCCTTCTATTAATTGGTCTAGTAATTCTATCCTCTCCTGGAACGTCTCTTGTCATGTGAAGTGTTTAATGTCTGCTATCCCTCCTGTTTCCTCTGTCCCTTCTTCACAGGAGGAGCCTGGTGATTTGACAGGGGTGCCGGAGGAATATCACGATCTGCGCACGGTGTTCAGTCGGTCCAGGGCCACCTCCCTTCCTCCGCACCGGTCGTATGATTGTAGTATTGATCTCCTTCCGGGAACCACTCCCCCCCGGGGTAGACTATACTCTCTGTCGGCTCCCGAACGTAAGGCTCTCGAAGATTATTTGTCTGTAGCTCTCGACGCCGGTACCGTAGTCCCTTCCTCCTCTCCCGCCGGAGCGGGGTTTTTTTTTGTTAAGAAAAAGGACGGGACCCTGCGCCCCTGCGTGGATTATCGAGGGCTGAATGACATAACGGTTAAGAATCGTTATCCGCTTCCCCTTATGTCTTCAGCCTTCGAGATCCTGCAGGGAGACAGGTTTTTCACTAAGTTGGACCTTCGTAACGCTTACCATCTCGTGCGCATCAGGGAGGGGGACGAGTGGAAAACGGCGTTTAACACTCCGTTAGGGCACTTTGAATACCGGGTTCTGCCTTTCGGCCTCGCTAACGCTCCAGCTGTCTTTCAGGCATTAGTTAACCTGTTGCTTCTACTCGGGACGCTTGCGTCCCAACTAGAGCTCTGGAAATGCAAATGCGCTACGCTAAATGCTAATAGTATTAGTTAAAACTCAAAAGTTCATTAAAATACACATGCAGGGTATCGAATTAAAGCTACACTCGTTGTGAATCCAGGCAACAAGTCAGATTTTTAAAATGCTTTTCGGCGAAAGCATGAGAAGCTATTATCTGATAGCATGTAACACCCCAAAAGACCCACAGGGGACGTAAACAAAATAATTAGCATTTCGGCGTTACACAAACCGCACAATAAAATAGAAAACATTCATTACCTTTCACCATCTTCTTTGTTGGCACTCCTAGATGTCCCATAAACACTATTTGGGTCTTTATTTCGATTAAATCGGTCCATATAAAGCCTAGATATCGTTATATGTAGACTGTGTTATAAACGAAAAAACATTGTTTCAAAACGTAACGTCATTTTTTAAAATTCAAAAAGTTGACGATAAACTTTCATAAAACACTTCGAAATACGTTTGTAATGCAACTTTAGGTATTAGTAAACGTTAATAAGCGATAAAATTCATCAGGAGGCGATGTAAAGATCATTAGCTGTCCGTCTGGAAAAATGTCCGGCTAGAAACTCAACGAAAATATCCGGTCCTAGACCAGAGGAGATACGGTGCCCTGCATGTGTTTGACCAAGAAAAAACTCGAAGGGAAATGACAAGACTCTAGACACCGTGTGGAAGCTGTAGGTACTGCAACCTCAGTCAATTAATTGTGGTTCACCTTTATCAATGGGTTCAAGTAGCGCATGGATATATTTTCCCATTTTCAGTGATCAGTTTTTCCTGTGCTTTTCGATGTAAATGCCGTTCTGGTAAAGCCACAGCAGTGATTTAACCAGTTTTTTAAACGTCTGAGTGTTTTCTATCCACACAGACTAAGCAAATGCATATATTATATTCCTGGCATGAGTAGCAGGGCGCTGAAATGTTGCGCGATTTTTAACAGAATGTTCAAAAAAGTAGAGGGTCGACATAAGAGGTTAATGATGTACTGAGAGACATGCTGAACATCTTTGTTTTCGTTTACCTTGACGATATCCTGATTTTTTCACCGTCACTCCAGATTCATGTTCAGCACGTTCGACGTGTCCTCCAGCGCCTTTTAGAGAATTGTCTTTATGTGAAGGCTGAGAAGTGCGCTTTTCATGCCTCCTCCGTCACATTTCTCGGTTCTGTTATTTCCGCTGAAGGCATTAAGATGGATCCCGCTAAGGTCCAAGCTGTCAGCGATTGGCCCGTCCCTAAGTCACGTGTCGAGTTGCAGCGCTTTCTCGGCTTCGCGAATTTCTATCGTCGTTTCATCCGTAATTTCGGTCAGGTGGCAGCTCCTCTCACAGCCCTTACTTCTGTCAAGACGTGCTTTAAGTGGTCCGTTTCTGCCCAGGGAGCTTTTGATCTCCTCAAGAAGCGTTTTACATCCGCACCTATCCTTGTTACACCTGACGTCTCTAGACAGTTCATTGTCGAGGTTGACGCGTCAGAGGTGGGCGTGGGAGCCATTCTTTCCCAGCGCTCCCATTCTGACGACAAGGTCCACCCTTGCGCGTATTTTCTCATCGCCTGTCGCCGTCGGAACGTAACTATGATGTGGGAAACCGCGAACTGCTCGCCATCCGCTTAGCCCTAGGCGAATGGCGACAGTGGTTGGAGGGGGCGACCGTTCCTTTTGTCGTTTGGACTGACCATAGGAACCTTGAGTACATCCGTTCTGCCAAACGACTTAATGCGCGTCAGGCTCGTTGGGCGTTGTTTTTCGCTCGTTTCGAGTTCGTTATTTCTTATCGTCCGGGCTCTAAGAACACCAAGCCTGATGCTTTATCCCGTCTCTTCAGTTCTTCAGTAGCCTCCACCGACCCCGAGGGGATTCTCCCTGAGGGGCGTGTTGTCGGTTGACTGTCTGGGGAATTGAGAGGCAGGTAAAGCAAGCACTCACTCACACTCCGTCGCCGCTCGCTTGTCCTAGGAACCTTCTTTTCATTCCCGTTCCTACTCGTCTGGCCGTTCTTCAGTGGGCTCACTCTGCCAAGTTAGCCGGCCACCCCGGCGTTCGGGGTACGCTTGCTTCTATTCGCCAGCGTTTTGGTGGCCCACTCAGGAGCGTGACACGCGTCGTTTCGTGGCTGCTTGTTCGGACTGCGCGCAGACTAAGTCCGGTAACTCTCCTCCTGCCGGCCGTCTCAGACCGCTTTCCATTCCCTCTCGACCGTGGTCTCACATCGCCTTAGACTTTATTACCGGTCTGCCTTCGTCAGCGGGGAAGACTGTTATTCTAACGGTTGTCGATAGGTTCTCTAAGGCGGCTCATTTTATTCCCCTCGCTAAGCTTCCTTCTGCTAAAGAGACGGCACAAATCATCATTGAGAATGTTTTCAGAATTCATGGCCTTCCGTCAGACGCCATTTCGGACAGGGGTCCGCAATTCACGTCTCAATTTTGGAGGGAGTTTTGCCGTTTGATTGGGGCTTCCGTCAGTCTCTCTTCCGGTTTTCACCCCCAGTCTAACGGTCAAGCAGAACGGGCCAATCAGACTATTGGTCGCATCTTACGCAGTCTTTCCTTTCGTAACCCTGCGTCTTGGGCAGAACAGCTCCCTGGGCAGAATACGCTCACAACTCGCTTCCTTCGTCTGCGACCGGGCTATCTCCTTTTCAGAGTAGCCTCGGGTACCAGCCTCCTCTGTTCTCGTCCCAGCTCGCCGAGTCCAGCGTCCCCTCCGCTCAGGCTTTTGTCCAACGTTGTGAGCGCACCTGGAAGAGGGTCAGGTCTGCACTTTGCCGTTATAGGGCGCAGACTGTGAGAGCCGCTAATAAGCGTAGGACTAAGAGTCCTAGATATTGTCGCGGTCAGAGAGTATGGCTCTCCACTCAAAACCTTCCCCTTATGACAGCTTCTCGCAAGTTGACCCCGCGGTTCATTGGTCCGTTCCGTATTTCTCAGGTCATTAATCCTGTCGCAGTGCGACTTCTTCTTCCGCGACATCTTCGTCGCGTCCACCCGGTCTTCCATGTCTCCTGTGTCAAGCCCTTTCTTCGCGCCCCCGTTCGTCTTCCCTCCCCCCCCATCCTTGTCGAGGGCGCACCTATCTACAGGGTCCGGAAGATTTTGGACATGCGTCCTCGGGGCCGTGGTCATCAGTACCTAGTGGATTGGGAGGGGTACGGTCCTGAGGAAAGGAGTTGGGTTCCATCTCGGGATGTGCTGGACCGTTCGCTGATCGATGATTTCCTCCGTTGCCGCCAGGTTTCCTCCTCGAGTGCGCCAGGAGGCGCTCGGTGAGTGGGGGGGGTACTGTCATGTAATGTCTTGTTCCTGTTCTTTCTCTTCTCTTCGTTTCCCCCTGCTGGTCGTATTAGGTTACCTTCTCTCCCTTTCCTTCCCCCAGCTGTCCCTCATTCTCCTCTAACTACCTCGTTTACTCTCTCCCACCTGTTCCCTCTTTTCCCTCTGATTAGGTCTCTATTTCTCTCTCTGTTTCTGCTTCTGTCTTTGTCGGATTCTCGTTTGCTTCGCCCTTGTCCCGTCCTGTCGTAATCTGCCTCTTCATTAGATGCTGCGTGTGATCAGGTGCCTCTGTCCTCTACGGCCCGTGCCTACCCGGAGGGACCTGCAGTCTGTTGCCGCTAGCCCTGCTATTCAACCTCTGCTGCTAGAAGGGGACTAGTCAACCGATACATCTGAAGAGGATTGATGTTTTCCCTGTGTTTGGACATTAAAAGACTCTGTTTCTGTTAAACCGCTTTTGGGTCCTCACTCACCTGCATAACAGAAAGACTCTTCTTGATGGCCTGTCAATGTGTGAAGAAGAAATGTGTGATTTGAACCAGAGGTTCACCACCTCTAGTGATGTGTATTGAGAGAAACTGCTCTAGGGTAGGAGGCCAAAGAACATGAATTATCTTCATTCGCTCAGTTGCTTTAAACCTGATTTCTCACTCATCCACTCCAATGGCTCAGTAATACCGGACAGCAGGTTTGTGTCAAAGACTCAGCTTCGTAACACAAAACTGCTTTTACTGCTCTGGTACCTCCCATGGAGGAGGAGCAGCTACAGAAGAGAGAGAGAGAGAGGTACAGGAATGGAACTTAAGGAGTTTGCTTACTGGCCCAGCTAGCTCTGACAGCCTCAGAAATAGACGATCACCGATGTTTCTCGAACGTCAAGTGTTTAAGGTTACATTTAGACATGAACTCCAAATTATTAAGACTAGGGTTAAGTTTAGGCAGGAACTCCGAAATCTTAAGGTTTTAACTGAATGGTTATGGTAAGGTTTAAGGTTTGGGAGAGGCTTAAAACAACTTTCTATCACTGGATTTGAATATGTAACCTTTGGCTTACACCTATGCGCCACACCCGTCCACAATGCAGTTGCAAAACCGAAATCTACTTGTAGGTAACAGCGCTCACTATTGCCCCTAATGGCTGCTTTCCACGTCATTTCCTGATGTCCTCAGACATGGATGGACGTCGTGATACTTACTTGTATCACATATGACATGGCTGGTCAGCCAGGCTAGTAAACTGCAATGTTAACTAGCCCGGGTCCAAAATTTGTGCCATGCAATATTTGAAAATACAAAATTTCACTAGCCAGCGGCTAGTTGGGCACATTTTCTCCTAGCCCGGGATGAAAAGTACTAGCCATGGGCTAGCGAGCTACCTTTATTTCCATTCATGGGTGTACACACACACAAATACACACACACACCAACGAAGAGCGAGGTGTCAAATCTTTAGTAAAGAATATGCCATTCTGCTGACTAATGACTGATTCAGTGTCTCTCACGCCCGCTGGCAGGAAGAGGTGTCAACGTGCTGTCTGTGATACCTGTCTGGGAAGAAAAGTATTTTAGCTACTGGCGCTGGTATGTTTGCATCCAAGAGGATTATACCCCGTGTAGTGGTGCACAGCACATCCCACTGAGTAAGTATATCATTATATCGATGAAAACGAGTTGACTGCGTCTGCATCTTCTTTGTTGAATGTTGCATGTTCGAATAAGAGCCATGTGTGTCCATATTATTCACCCTGTGGGGAACTTGGAAAAGCTCATCACCATTGATTATCCAATTTGACAGCCAAAATCATTTGAGAAACTGTCGCTTTGCTTTTAATGTAATTATAACCTTTAATTGTAAACTGAGTGTACAAAACATGCTCTTTCTATGACGTAAAATAACCAGGTGAATCCAGGTGAAAGCTATGATCCCTTATTGATTTCATCTGTTAAATCCACTTCAATCAGTGAAGATGAAGGGGAGGAGACAGGTTAAAGAAGGATTTTTATGCCTTTAGACATTTGAGACATGGTGTATGTGTACCATTCAGCGGGTGAATGGGCAAGACTAAATACTTAAGTGCCTTCGAACTGGGTATGGTAGTAGGTGCTAGGCACACCGATTTTGTGTTTCAAGAACTGCAACACCGCTGGGTTTTTCACACTCAACAGTTTCCTGTGTGTATCAAGAATGGCCCACCACCCAAAGGACATCCAGCCAATAGCCAACATTTGTGGGAAACATTGGATTCAACATGGGCCAGCATCCCTGTGGAACACTTTCGACACCTTGTAGAGTCCATGCCCCAACGAATTGAGTCTGTACTGAGGGAAAAACCGGGTGAAACTCAATATCATGACGATGTTCCTAATGTTTTATACACTCAGTGTTATTCATGATCTGCTTCATTCATACATATGAGGTAAACATATAGTATGTTTATGTATCATTCTCTGTGTGTGCTGAATGCAGTTATGAGGACCTACCCTAGAGGTATTTCAGTTGTATTGTAATACGATCAACAGTAGCCTATCAAACTCATTTACCTTTTCTGTTAATGTTGCAGATTGTGTTAATGAAATTAGTATAATTCAACATATAGTCGTGGCAGTGGATCTCGTGGCTTTAAAAAAAAGGAGATTTGGCCTGTACAGGAAGGAAGTTTGGGAGGGCAATGTAGCGTTGCATCCGTTACTGGGTTAAGGGACACTCAGACCTTTTTCATTTGCATGTCACTAACTCTGAAAGCTTGGCTTTGAAAAGCCAACTGACATTTACTCCTGAGGTGCTGACCTGTTTCACCCTCTACAACCACTGTGATGATTATTATTATTTGACCCTGCTGGTCATCTATGAACATTTGAACATCTTGGCCATGTACTGTTATAATCTCAACCCAGCACATCCAGAAGAGGACTGACCACCCCTCTCTAGGTTTCTTCCTAGGTTCATGCCTTTGTAGGGAGCTTTTCCTAGCCACTGTGATTCTACATCTGCATTGCTTGCTGTTTGGAGTTTCAGGCTGGGTTTCTGTACAGCACTTTGTGACGTCGGCTGATGTAAAAAGGGCTTTATAATGAAATGTGATTGATTGATTGGTTAGTCTATGTAATTCACTTCTGGTACCTTGTAGGAGTCCATTTGATGTACAGATGTAGGATCTTCATTTGATCACCCTGTTGCAGGAGAACTTTCCTGCATTTAAAGAAATGTCAAACTTGTAGTGTAATTTGAGGTTTGAAAAGGCTTCTGAAGTCTGTAATTTCGACTTTAAAATTTCAGACTTGGTTTTCCCTTCTGAAAAATGTATCAACCCTTACAAAAATGTCCATTAATTGTAATCCACATAATAATTCACATTTCCTGTTGCTGCTGGATTATTATCCTGCTGAAGCAATCTGGCTCAAATTAAGATTCTACATCTGTACAGTAGTCCATATGTACCTTAGGTTCTGTGACTCTATGCAATATGACAACCAACTCAAATGTTTCTATTATGAGCCCAGCATATTCCTCTGTTGTATGTGCATGATTCAGGTGTCATACCATCTATGCTTTAGAGGCTTAAATCCCTTCTCTATATCATAAAATAAAGTTACAGCAAGTAGCTTGACATCAGTTACTCAGTAGGTATAGCAATGTACCTAAACACTGCTTATACCCAATTACCTGTTGGTTTACATAATAAGGATGTATTTATCTGTTTTGCTCTGTCTTCTGCTATTCACTTTGCTTCAATATAATCTCATCAATCTCTCAATCTCTCATCCATCCAGAGTGAATGGCTGTGTTGTGAGGCAGAGGGCTTTGGAAATCAGCCTTTTTAGTGGAAGACTCTCCCCATTTGGAGCAGGGCTCATATACTTCCTGAGGCTGCTGCCATCTGGTTATGGGGAGCACAGAAACAGACGCACCAACGATGAGGTTTTCAAAACAGTGTGTGTGTGTGTGTGTGTGTGTGTGTGTGTGTGTGTGAAAAGCTTGGGAGGTGTGTGTTAGGCTAACTTAGCCCAAGGTTGACACTTCCAATATAGTATAAACAACTTGCTGACATCTTGCATTACTCATCTCATATGTATATACTGTATTCTATACTATTCTACCATATCTTAGTCCGTTCCGCTCTGACATCGCTCGTCCATATGTATATAGTCTTAATTCATTCCTACTTAGATTTGTGTGTATTGGGTATATGTTGTGTCATTTGTTATATATTACTTTTTAGATATTACTGCACTGTCGAAACTAGAAGCACAAGCATTTTGCTACACCCACGATAATATCTGCTAATCACGTGTATGTGACCAATAAAATTTGATTTGTAGTACATCCACTATGCTTGACTCGTTATGAGTGGCTCGTTGTCCGCATCTTAACTACCTCAATCAGTGTATACTGTATATTTGTTCCCATGGTAATTGACAGCCAAGCATGAATGCCAATATCCTCTGACCTACAAACAAATAATGATTTGCAGAATAGTCTAGGTTTTGCCTCTCTCATGTGAAAATGTATTTATAAATGACACTTTAATGCATTGCATGAATATTAAACTGTCCCCAGACGATGGCAAAGGAACAATTGCATTATGGAAAACCTCACAATATATTTAAATACCTATTGAAACACAATCAGATCACTGACATTGGCATATTCATGACATTATTTGGTTTCAGTAAACTAAACATACCTGAAAAACAGAGTTGTATTTTGAGAGAGGGGACAGGGTGCACTAAAATCTCTATATATCTATTTAGGATTGATGTCAGCAGGGTCATATCAACGGATCATTAAGCAATACGCTGAGTGTGATGGATGGTTTTGGGGTGTTGCAAAATGGATTTTTTTTATGTTGTAAATTGCATTAGATAATAAAACTGGAAGCTATTACAATGCAAATTTAGTTGTTTTTGCCTCAAAATACAGTGCCTTCAGAAAGTATTCATACCCCTTAACTTATTCCACATTTTGTTGTGTTACAGCCTGAATTCAACATTTCTCACCCATCAACACACAATACCCCATAATGAAAAAGTGAAAACATTGTTGCAAAATTATTGAAAATGAAATACAGAAATATCTCATCTACTGTATGTAAGTATTCACACCCCCTGAGTCAATACTTTCTAGAAGCACTTTTGGCAGTGATTACAGCTGTGATTTTCTCCGGGTAAGTCTTTAAGAGCTTTCCACACCTGGATTATGCTACATTTGTCCAATATTCTTTTCAAAATTCTTCAACCTCTGTCAAATTGGTTATTCATCATTGCTAGACAACAATTTCCGTAGATTTTCAAGTAGATTTAAGTAAAAACTGTAACTGGGCCATTAAGGAACATTTACTGTTTTCTTGGTAAGCAAATCCAGCGTAGATTTGGCCTTGTGTTTTAGGTTATTGTCCTGCTGAAAGGGGAATTAATCTCCCAGTGTCTGGTGGAAAGCAGATTGAACCAGGTTTTCCTCTAGGATTTTGCCTGTGCTTAGCTCCATTCCGTTAATTTTTTATCCTGAAAAACTCCCCCGTCCTAAACGATTACAAACATACCGATAACAAGATGCAGCCACCACTATGCTTGTGAAGTGAAACAAAAAGTCAATTGCTTTGCCACTTTTTATTTTGCAATATACCTTTAGTGCCTCGTTGCAAACAAGATGCATGTTTTGGAAAACTTGTATTTGTGTTAGGCTTTCTTCTTTTCACTCCGTCAATTAGGTTATTGTTGTGGAGTAACTACAATGTTGTTTCTCCTATCACATCCATCAAACTCTGTAATTGTTTTTAAGTCACCATTATCCTCATAGTGAAATCCCAAAGCGGATTCCTTCCTCTTCTGCAACGGAGTAAGGAAGGACGCCTGTATGTTTGTAGTGACTGCGTGTATTGACACACCATCCAAATTGTAATTAATAACTTCACCATGCTCAAAGGGATATTAAATATCTGCTTTTAAAATCTTTACCCATCGAACAATAGGTGCCCTTCTTTTTGAGGCATTGGAAACCCTCCCTAGTCTTTGTGGTTAAATCTGTGTTTGAAATTCACTGCTTGACTGACCTTACAGATAATTGTATGTGTGGGTGCAGATACAATCATGTTAAACACTATTATTGAACACAGAGGGAGTCTATGCATCTTATTCTGTCAAGATTATTTTTATTCCTGAACTTATTTAGGGTTGCCATAACAAAGGGGTTGAATACTTATTGACTAAAGACATTTCAGCTTTGAATTATTAATTAATTTGTCAATATTTCTAAAAACTTAATTCCACTTTGACATTATGAGGTATTGTGTCTAGGCCAGTGAAAACAAAACAAAAATCAGGCTATAACAACGAAATGTGATAAAAGTCAAGGGGTGTGAATACTTTCTACACTACCCCTTCACTATACAGACAGTGTTTGTGTGCAGTATAGAACAAAGAGTTGATGAAACCTTTCTTTGTAGTTCAACAAAAACTTGTGCGGTGTCACACACACACACACACTCTCTCTCTCTGCTGTTGAGAACAGAATACAGCTCTTTAAATGCACTAGGATCAACAACAAACTTAACAAGAAAATTAACAGAATGTACAACAAACCATTTTGTTACTATGAAATTTAATTAAGGGAGGCTTATCTTACACAATTTCCCAAAACATTAACTATTTTGAACCTAAAAGGTTTTGTCCCACCTGCAATACCCCTCTGTTTGGTATAGCTATCTGAGGGAATCTAAAAAGGAGCAAAGAAAATATTCTGAGAAAACACAGTTGTTGGCAACCATAAAATGGAACCCTAGGTCTTGTATGTCATCAGAACCATTTTCATTTTCTGTCCAAGCCAGAGCTTCCTCCTGGTTTACAGTAATATTTAACGGAAAAATAACAAAGGATCCCAAAGGATCACACGGGTCACTATGGCGGAATTTGTCATAGTTCACAAACACTTTTTTTCCAAAACTAAGACGAATATAAAACAAAGAAAGGTAGCGATAACATCAAGATTTGTGACTGTAATAACTGAATTACAACACAATGAGCCCAACTGGATAGACACACACTCCATTCATCCAACCATTTTACTGGATATATCCTCTTTTTCTCCCCCTCTATACTTTATATTGTTTCATATTTATGTATTTTTATCTAGAGGATCTATCAGAACTGGTGGAACCTGGTTGGGGGTGTAGATGGTGTAAAGGGTGATTTATCATTTTCTCTCAGCTGGAGAGAGACCATCTGTTTTTCTCCTGCATGGTGCATTGAAATCACTGAATATTCATACCTTTTCCCCTGAATCCCCACAGAATTCTGCTTGAACTCTGGTCTTAGATAGGACATACAGGGCAAATAGGATATGATAAATTACTTATTAGTTAGTAAAAAACATGGGGTTTCTAGTTATTTCTGTGGTTAAAGTGGGCCACTAAAGTAATGTGTCACAATGTTGGCCTTTCCATCACACTAAATACAAAGTAAAAAGGCAACTACAAAGTAAACTTCAAATGTATAAAATTCCTTTACTTGTATGGGTTTTTGTAAGTATAAGCACCGTATAACTAAGCATGTCTGATGAAAGGTAAATGGAAAGGAGGATACCTAGTTAGTTGCACAACATGAGACAGGAGAGCAGAGTACCCACCTTTATCTCTTTATCCCAGTCCACAGGCTGATCTCCTCTTGCCTCTTCTCTCCCAGCCAATAATACAGCTGATTGATGACCAGGGGTTGAGGAGGTCAAGGTAAGGAGAGCTCTTTAGTCAATGGCAATATTTTCCATGTATGTAGATTGATTTCTAATTCTAGCACATTAGGTCTCCATGGGTTCAACTCAGAGTAACGTTTTACTGCTGAGAAGTGCCAATGCCTGATGTATGTGTAATGCTTGTAACGGCAAATTGCCATTTGTGTCATTACGTTACTGTACTTAAAGGTTTTATTGACCAGCAGCACAAAACCCTGCCAGGGAGAGAGGATATATGCTTTTGTACAGTAATGACTGCTTGTTCAAATGGATTCTAATTGCAATGACACAGCTCTATACACATTAGATTATACCAAATATTTTGGTGAAGGAAAGCAGTGTTTTTAAGAACAATTCTGTAAGCCTCAGGTTTGTTTTCATATTATTACATTAAGGAGTCATTGTGCATATCTAAACGACATTATGTTTGCAGGAGCTGACAACTCCCCCGTGACACGGAACTAGTCAATGGGCTTAAAAGCTCATTAAACGGCTGGCTTTCATACAGTATTTGAGCCAACTTTATTTTTCTTAACTTGTCCTTTTTACTTTTTCTTTTCTTTTTTAACTATGGCTTCGACCCCTGTTTTCATACAAACACACATAAGAAATGTAAAAATTGCAGGAAAGGAGCTTTAAAACAAAAAAAAAATGAATTGCGGGAAAAACTGCAAAGTTTTCTCTCCGCCAACAAGAGGAGGGTGAACAGTTTGGGTCACATGGGTTGTGAGGAGGGGGTTCGTTATTATGCCGATAAATGACAATATCCATCCGGACCTTTGCCACCTGCAAATTTGAGACCTCAAATAGTAGTTGAGTACCCCTGCTATATTCAGTATATTAAATGTTTACTAAACTGACTATTACTGTTTCCCTCAAATAACTATTTGACAGGTTAAGATTAATTAAGAAATGTTCAAGGTCAAGGGGACTTTTAATCAAATGGCAAGATGGCTTTGAAAATTACAGTCGAAGTATAGCAAGTGTCATAATCACAAGTGTCAATAGTATCACAATATGTTCAATCAGGCTTAATTATATGCCCAGACTACTTGAACACATTATCAACTATATTTTCACATTACTATTTTACATAATTTACATCAATACTTTAGTAACAGTTCAAAAATGGTTAATACACCACTTCAAAGTGCTTGTAACAACCATTAGAGAACAGTAACCAACAACATCAAGATCCAGTTCCACATCACACAACACCAGGTACACAGAGAGCTGGAATTTCAAAGTACTGTCCACTCAGATACAGCTAAAATCTCAGGTGTTTAGCTATGCAACCACTTTACCTCTCTGAGCATGTCTAGTTTATAAAGCAAGCCTGGCTTTATCATAAGAATTTGAATATGACTTGTGAAATAGCAGCACCAAATGGCCTTAAGCCTCACCATGATAAAGTGTCTATGCTCTCAGAACCCCACTGTTCTGTTGAGGCTCTCTCCATTTGCCTGCTAATAGCCCACAGAAACATGAAGCCGGCAGAGAAAGTTCAGGGATAATTTGTTGCTCTCTTATCAGAGGTGCAAAGATGTGCCGGAGACAGTTCTGTTGACGTAGCAGCATGGCCAGTGCTTGGCCCACTCATAATCATCTCTAATTTGAAAATGGCTGAGTCATAGGCTAGGTGACAGAGAGTGATGTTAGGAAGACACACTCATGGAAGTACCAAGTCTTTTATAAAGTAAACATGAAGTAGCAAACTGGAAAACATTCAAACCTTGATATCGAGGCAAACCTTAGTACCTGATATGAAGCAAAGAATGATGTGTATTTGCTACTCCTGAATAGAAAAATCAAAGAAAGGCTATTTATTTAAATTAACAACGCAACATTATCGGCGAAGCCACAAAACAAAGGATGACACATGCTGGCAATTATTCCCCTGCCTCTGAGTAATTTTCAATTAACTTACTTTATTAAGTTAACCAGTGTTGTCAAGGTGGTGTGGGGGTTTTCTGTTAGATTTATTTTTTGTCATTTCATTTTAAAACAAAATCTATTGGAGCAACCTGTTTTACCCTTACTTGAGTTGTGAGATAAAGACTAAAAGCTGGTTTAAAACAAACGACACACCTCTATATACATCAGTGGTGGTCGGTGCCGTTTAAGATGAGGGAGGATCAATATTTCTTTATGAGCATGGCCTTATTTCTATTACAGCATATTGGATGACTGTCATTCATATTCCATTCACACAGCTCAAAGTAACATTGATAGGTTTAGGCTAATATATGACACTCAATTTCCCTGTACCTATCATGAGGTTGCTTCAACCTAGCCTACGAATTAAAGTTTATAACGTAGAGAATTTTGAGTAATCAAGGTGACAGACAGTGACACATTAGTCCAGTCATTAGTCCAACAGTTGCAAATGTGAATTTGTTTTGGACAAAATTATTTTTATCCCTGTTTTGTTCCATTTGCTTCCATTTGAGAAATGTTTTTCAACAGAATCGGCAAAATGAATGAACCCCTGATAACACGCAAAACACAGTTCACTTTCCTAGCAGTCACATAAAGACAGCATGATCACTTTGCTCGTTGTATATATAATATAATTCCTTCTCGCAACTATCTACGCGTTCTCCTCCTATCAACTTTTCCCTTCGCTTGTGGACTTCAGTGCACAACACATGAGTTGTCTGTGACCAGGCAAAAAATCCTTTCAAAGCCAATCATTCATATCATGACCGCTATAACCGCTGCACACGACCTACATCATTGTCATCTCATAGTCAACATAGCTAATAGAACTGACATGTTAGTAAACCCTGTAGCTACAATCATACATTCAGAAAGCAGTTTAGCAGTTACACCAGTGGGCCCTTGTTGGATAGCCATAGCCAGCTAGCTAACATAGCATCCCTATCTGTTTAAGCCATGTGTTTGAGTAGGCTAAACTAGCTAGTTGCATCCTCTAGCTAAGTGAAAGTTTTTAAAAAAATACAACCAAATATATTTAGCTCTCTCTCTCTTTCTCACTTCTCTTTCATTTTCAGAAGAAATGAATTTGTTCAAAACTGTAAAACTATTTTCTTTCTCTCTCTTTGAGTCAAGTACTCGCCACATTATATGCACTACAGTGCTAGCTTGCCATAGCTTATGGTTTCATGACTAGATTCATTTTCTGATCTTCTGATTGGGTGGACAACATGTCAGGTCATGCTAAAAGAGCTCTGATAGGTTGGAGGACATCCTACGGAAGTTGTCATAATTACTGTGTAAGTCTATGGAAGGGGGTGAGAACATTGAGCCTCCTAGGTTTTGTATTGAAGTCAATGTACCCAGAGGAGGACAGAAGCTAGCTGTCCTCCAGCTACACCATGGTGCTAACCTTCCATAGTGCTGCTGAGGTTACTGTAGACCGTCATTGCAAAACAGTGTGTTTAAATCAATTATTTGGTGACGTGAATATATTTAGTATAGTTTTATCTAAAAAGGATACTTTAATGTTTCACTATTTTTATTTGATTAAATTCTCTGAGAAAGATGGTCCTCCCCTTCTTCCTCTGAGGAGCCTCCACTGATATATGTCTTGTGTTTTTCTTAAATCATTGACACCCTGACAAGACATGTATTTAAACAGTATATCTTGTTGTTTTATACTGTATTATAATGAGATATTTGTGACATAGCCTGTAACACATGTCAATAAAAGTGAACTGCCTTAAAGTGCCATATAGTAAATTTCATATTATCTTAAATACTACACATTGCTCTGTGAAATTGAGGTTTTAAATGTGCCTTCGTGCTATTGTGCCTTTCGATGTTATGCTCTAGACATACAAAATCTGAGCACAGTTCAATCAAAAAACAACACTATCCTGCTTGATTCTGTGTTCTCTTACAGAAGGATTCCATGCACTGTAAAAAGTGCAATGACACCGTTGTTTATTTGAAGTGCTTTTTCTGATTGGTATGATCCAAAATTACACCTTGGTTCATTCAACCTATTTTATTAAATTTGTCTGAAATCAAATAACGAATTTGACAAATCAATGTGATTTTGTTTCATTGAATGGAAGATTCTAAATTGCTTTCAGGACCTCATGCGCATTCGCATCAGAAGAGTTGCGAGGTGTGGCCTATTGGGGTGTAACTTTAAGTTTGTTATTTTTTCCCACCTTTGAGAGTGTTTGTCATTGGTTCCGTTTTTTTTTTAACTGATTATATGTTCACTGCCAGCACTGTATCTTGAATGGTATCTACATAAGTACTGTGATACTACAGAGCCTTGAAAGCTTTCTATTGATGAGATGGTCACCATTAGGTTACAATATTGTTGTTAATGAGAAAGTCATATGTAACGAAAGTGTCTGGAGTCATTATGTTATGGAACCAACTTAATATCTTGATTAACAGGAACCTGATTTAATTGCTCATAATCGAATTAAATAATATAGGATAGGTAATTCCAAAGTGAAAAATCTACTTGGTACAACATTAAATAATTTGCCTTCAGAAAGTATTCACACCCCTTGACCTTTTCCACATTTGTTGTGTTCCAAAGTTGGATTCAAATGGATTTGAAAAAAAAGGTAATAGATCAACACAAAATACTCTGTAATGCCAAAGTAGAAGAAAAAATGCTAACATTTTTAAAAAATATGGAAAATGAAACACTAATGTACCTTGATTAGATATGTATTCAATCCTCAAATCAAATCAAATTTATTTGTCACATACACATGGTTAGCAGTTGTTAATGCGAGTGTAGCGAAATGCTTGTGCTTCTAGTTCCGACAATGCAGTAATAACCAACAAGTAATCTAGCTAACAATTCCAAAACTACTACCTTACAGACACAGTGTAAGGGGATAAAGAATATGTACATAAAGATATATGAATGAGTGATGGTACAGAGCGGCATAGGCAAGATACAGTAGATGGTATTGAGTATAGTATATACATATGAGATGAGTATGTAAACAAAGTGGCATAGTTAAAGTGGCTAGTGATACATGTATTACATAAAGATGCAGTAGATGATATAGAGTACAGTATATACGTATACATATGAGATGAATAATGTAGGGAACATTATATTAGGTAGCATTGTTTAAAGTGGCTAGTGATATATTTTACATAATTTCCCATCAATTCCCATTATTAAAGTGGCTGGAGTTGAGTCAGTGTGTTGGCAGCAGCCACTCAATGTTAGTGGTGGCTGTTTAACAGTCTGATGGCCTTGAGATAGAAGCTGTTTTTCAGTCTCTCGGTCCCAGCTTTGATGCACCTGTACTGACCTCGCCTTCTGGATGATAGCGGGGTGAACAGGCAGTGGCTCGGGTGGTTGTTGTCCTTGATGATCTTTATGGCCTTCCTGTAACATCGGGTGGTGTAGGTGTCCTGGAGGACAGACAGTTTGCCCCCGGTGATGCGTTGTGCAGACCTCACTACCCTCTGGAGAGCCTTACGGTTGTGGGCGGAGCAGTTGCCGTACCAGGCGGTGATACAGCCCGACAGGATGCTCTCGATTGTGCATCTGTAGAAGTTTGTGAGTGCTTTTGGTGACAAGCCAAATTTCTTCAGCCTCCTGAGGTTGAAGAGGCGCTGCTGCGCGTTCTTCACGATGCTGTCTGTGTGGGTGGACCAATTCAGTTTGTCTGTGATGTGTACGCCGAGGAACTTAAAACTTACTACCCTCTCCACTACTGTCCCATCGATGTGGATAGGGGGTTGTTCCCTCTGCTGTTTCCTGAAGTCCACAATCATCTCCTTAGTTTTGTTGACGTTGAGTGTGAGGTTATTTTCCTGACACCACACTCCGAGGGCCCTCACCTCCTCCCTGTAGGCCGTCTCGTCGTTGTTGGTAATCAAGCCTACCACTGTTGTGTCGTCCGCAAACTTGATGATTGAGTTGGAGGCGTGCGTGGCCACGCAGTCATGGGTGAACAGGGAGTACAGGAGAGGGCTCAGAACGCACCCTTGTGTGGCCCCAGTGTTGAGGATCAGCGGGGTGGAGATGTTGTTGCCTACCCTCACCACCTGGGGGCGGCCCGTCAGGAAGTCCAGTACCCAGTTGCACAGGGCGGGGTCGAGACCCAGGGTCTCGAGCTTGATGACGAGCTTGGAGGGCACTATGGTGTTAAATGCCGAGCTGTAGTCGATGAACAGCATTGTCACATAGGTATTCCTCTTGTCCAGATGGGTTAGGGCAGTGTGCAGTGTGGTTGAGATTGCATCGTCTGTGGACCTATTTGGGCGGTAAGCAAATTGGAGTGGGTCTAGGGTGTCAGGTATTGTGGAGGTGATATGGTCCTTGACTAGTCTTTCAAAGCACTTCATGATGACGGAAGTGAGTGCTACGGGGCGGTAGTCGTTTAGCTCAGTTACCTTAGCTTTCTTGGGAACAGGAACAATGGTGGCCCTCTTGAAGCATGTGGGAACAACAGACTGGGATAGGGATTGATTGATTATGTCCGTAAACACACCAGCCAGCTGGTCTGCGCATGCTCTGAGGGCGCGGCTGGGGATGCCGTCTGGGCCTGCAGCCTTGCGAGGGTTGACACGTTTAAATGTTTTCCTCACGTCGGCTGCAGTGAAGGAGAGTCCGCATGTTTTGGTTGCGGGCCGTGTCAGTGGCACTGTATTGTCCTCAAAGCGGGCAAAAAAGTAATTTAGTCTGCCTGGGAGCAAGACATCCTGGTTTCTGGTTTGGGAATGTTTTAATCGTTGCTATGGGAACGACATCTTCAACACACGTTCTAATGAACTCGCTCACCGAATCAGCGTATTCGTCAATGTTGCTGTTTGATGCAATACGAAACATATCCCAGTCCACGTCATGGAAGCAGTCTTGGAGTGTGGAATCAGATTGGTCGGACCAGCATTGAACAGACCTCAGCGCGGGAGCTTCTTGTTTTAGTTTCTGTCTGTAGGCAGGGATCAACAAAATGGAGTCGTGGTCAGCTTTTCCGAAAGGAGAGCGGGGCAGGGCCTTATATGCGTCATGGAAGTTAGAATAGCAATGATCCAAGGTTTTCCCAGCCCTGGTTGCGCAATCGATATGCTGATACAATTTACAATCCTCTGAATCAATACATGTTAGAATCACCTTTGTCAGTGATTACAGCTGTGAGTCTTTCTGGGTAGTCTCTAAGAGCTTTGCATACTTGGATTGAACAATATTTGCACATTATTCTTAAAAAATTCTTAAAGCTCTGTCAAGTTGGTTATTGATCATTGCTAGACAGCCATTTTCAAGTCTTGCCATAGATTATCAAGCCAATTTAAGTCAAAACTGTAACTAGGCCACTCAGGAACATTCAATGCCATCTTGGTAAGCAACTCCATTGTATATTTGGCCTTTAGGTAATTGTCTTGCTGAAAGGTAAATTTGTCTCCCAGTGTATGTTTGAAAGCAGACTGCACCAAGTTTTCCTTTAAGATTTTGCCTGTGCTCCCTTGTCCTTGTCGATGACAAGCATACCCATAACATGATGCGGTCACCACAATGCTTGAAAATATGAAGAGTGGTACTCAGTGATGTGCTGTGTTGGATTTGCCCCTAACATAACGCTTTGTATTCAGGACAAAGAGAAAATGTCTCTGCCATATGTTTTGCAGTTTTACTTTAGTGCCTTATTGCAAACAGGATTTCAGGTTTTGGAATATTTGTATTCTGTACAAGCTTACTTATTTTCAGTCTTTCATTTATTTAGTATTGTGGAGTAACTACAATGTTGTTGATCCATCCTCAGTTATCTCCTATCACAGCCTTTAAACTCTGAAACGGTTTTAAAATCTCCATTGACCTCATGATGAAATCCCTGAGCGGTTTCCTTCCTCCCGCAACTGAGTTAGGAAGGACACCTGTATCTTTGTAGTGACTGGGTGTATTGATACACCATCCAAACTGTAAATAATAACTGCGCCATGCTCAACGTGATATTCAATGTCTGCTTTTCACCCATCTAACAATAGGTGCCATTCTTTGCGAACCATTTGAAAACCTCCCTGGTCTTTGTGGTAGAATCTATGCTTGAAATTCACTGTTGAGGGAATGAGGGACCTTGCCTATAAATTGTGTGTGGTGTACAGAGATGGAGTAGTCATTCAAAAATTATGTTAAACACTATTATTGCACACAGAGTGAGTCTATGAAACTTATTATCTGACTTGTTAAACACATTTTTACTACTGAATGTATTTAGGCTTGTCATAACAAAGGGGTTGAATACTTAGACTCAAGACATTTCAGCTTTTCATTTTTATTGATTTGTAAACATTTCTAAAAACATAATTCCACTTTGACATTATGAGGTATTGTGTGTAGATCAGTGACACAAATTCTTAATTTAATCCATTTTAAATTCAGGCTTTAACACATCAAAATATGTAAAAAGTCAAGGGGTGTGAATACTTTGAAGGTACTGTATACATTAGTTTGGATTTAAGTTATTTATTATGTGTAACCAAAGGGGGAAAGTAAGTTGAGTGTTAAAAGGAATAGTTTGCAACTTGAAATATAGGTTTGTTAATAATCAAATACAACAGTTGGTAATGAATCATAGTCCTGTGTGGCTCAGTTGGTGACCATGGTGCTTGCAATGCCAGAGTTATGGGTTTGGTTCCCACAGGGGACCAGTGCAAAAATGTATGCACTCTCTACTGTAAGTTGCTCTGTATACGAGTGACTGCTAAATGACTAAAATGTTAACAAATGAAATCTAATTTAATTGTAATCAGTTCACAGAATTGTTTTAGGTTGAGCCAAAGAGTCTTTATTTCTTTTTTTACAGTGTGTGCAGACAATGTGAGGGGAAGACACCAGGTTGCATGGAACATGGCCTTGGAGGAAGTGTAATTTGTTCTCATCCAATAGGATTTATCCATTGAAAGTTGAAGAGTTCATGTCGAGGAAAAAACCCACACAATATTCTTGAATTACTGCGTGGAAAGATTGAAAACTATAAGTTAATTCAGCTTTTCCACAAGTCGTGTACCCCAATTCACACAATAATAGTCATTGAATTTAAAACAGATGATGCCAGTCGACTTCTTCAGGACCATACAGGGGTTGTCTCTCGGTCTCTAATCATATTTATTTTTGCCTTGGTAGCTACTCAGTTTTCTTCTTTAGCGTTGTCTGAAATGCTCCGAAACACAGTTCATCACTCATACAGTAGAGGAGATTTTAGAGGTATTGGATTCATTTTTCGACAGGTAGACAAGTCAGATAAAACATATACTGTATGTCAAGGTAGTAATATTTCACTCCAATGGATAGTTCACCCAATAGCTTTGTTCATCACTACAATGGATTACACAGCTTCGTAAATGACTTTGTTCAACTTCAGGTTCAAGAGGTGAGAGCAATATCCTAAACAGGTGTTCATTTTTTTATAATCCTTTCAGAGATACAACAGCAGAAGGATGTTATCTGTCACCTGTCGTTCAGTATTGGGTCCAATATTGTGAGGAATGATTTATAGGTTCCTCCCTGTTTCATTTTTCAGAATGTGTCTTTTTGGTTATCCTGTGGCACACGAAGATGAAGTGGCCTGTTTGATAAATGGCAGATGCAATATACAAGCTGTTCGGGTGGTTTTAGGAATCTAATGCTGCCTCTGATAATGCCCCCAACATCTCTTGTAGTAACCCAAGATTTTAATAGCTTTTGTATTTGTGTCAGAACCAACTGGTGGTCTTGTTCATATATACAAAAAAAGAGGGATTCTATTTGGACTGTCAGAGGAGAAAAATGATCACACCAGGAGCCATAGTGATGATGACGTCAGACCATGTTCCATGATCAATTTATATATATTTGCATCCACAACTCTAAATTGTACGGTGTGAAGTCATTTTTGTAGTACTAAAGGTTGCTCGGGATTGGCGATGAATATGTAGGGAGGACCAGCAAACGAGAGCATGCAGGTCACAGTGGTGGGTAGTATATAGGGCTTTGGTGGCAAAACAGATGGCACTGTGATAGACTGCATCCAATTTGCTGAGTAGAGTGTTGGAGGCTATTTTGTAAATGACATCACTGAAGTCAAGGATCGGTAGGATAGTCAGTTTTACGAGGGTATGTTTGGCGTGAAGGAGTGAAGGAGGCTTTGTTGCGAAATTGGAAGCCGATTCTAGATTTAACTTTGGATTGGAGATGCTTAATGTGAGTCTGGAAGGAGAGTTTACAGTCTAGCCAGACACCTAGGTATTTATAGTTGTCCACACATTCTAAGTCCCGTCCAGAGTAGTGATGCTAGTCGGGCGGTCAAGCTCGGGCAGCGATCAGTTGAAGAGCATGCATTCCCTTTTACTAGCATTTAAATGCTAAGCTGTATTCGATGAACAGCATTCTTACATAGGTGTTCCTCTTGTCCAGATGGGTTAGGGCAGTGTGCGGTGTGATTACGATTGCGTCGTCTGTGGACCTATTGGGGTGGTAAGCAAATTGGAGTGGGTCTAGAGTGTCAGGTAGGGTGGAGGTGATATGATCCTTGACTAGTCTCTCAAAGCACTTCATGATGACGGAGTGAGTGCTACGGGGCGATAGTCGTTTAGCTCAGTTACCTTAGCTTTCTTGGGAACAGGAACAATGGTGGCCCGCTTGAAGCATGTGGGAACAGCAGACTGGGATAGGGATTGATTGAATATGTCCGTAAACACACCAGCTGGTCTGCGCATGCTCTGAGGACACGGCTAGAGATAACATATGGCCGGCAGTCTTGCGAGGGTTAAGACGTTGAAATGTTTTACTCGCATTGGCCGTGGTGAAGGAGAGCCCACAGGTTTTGACAGCTGGCCATGTCAGTGGCACTGTATTGTCCTCAAAGTGAGCAAAGAAGTTGTTTAGTTTGTCTGGGAGCAAGACATCAGGGTCCGCGACGGAGCTGGTTTTCTTTTTGTAGTCCGTGATTGACTGTAGACCCTGCCACATACCTCTCATGTCTGAGCTGTTGAATTGCGACTCTACTTTGTCTCTATACTGACGCTTAGCTTGTTTGATTGCCTTGCGCAGGGAACATTTACAGTATTTGTATTCAGCCATGTTTCCGTTCGCCTTGCCCTGATTAAAAGCAGTGGTTCGCGCTTTCAGTTTTGCGCGAATGCTGCCATCAATCCACGGTTTCTGGTTGCGGAAGGTTTTAATATTCGCCATGGGAACAACATCACTGATGCACTTGCTAATAAACTCGCTCACCGAATCAGCATATACATCAATGTTGTTGTTCTACGCTATGCGGAACATATCCCAACATTACCCTCTGCAGTGCCTTGCGGTCGGAGGCCGAGCAGTTGCCATAAAAGCCAGTAATGCAACCCATAAGGATGCTCTCGATGGTGCAGTTTCAGAACATTTTGAGGATCTCAGGACCGATGCCAAATATTTTCAGTCTCCTGAGGGGGAATATGTTTTGTCGTGTCCTCTTCACGACTGTCTTGGTGTGTTTGGACCATGTTAGTTTGTTGGTGTTGATGATGTGGACACCAAGGAAGTTGAAGATTTCAACCTGCTCCACGACAGACCCGTCGATGAGAATCGGTCCTCCTTTTCCTGTAGTCCACAATCATCTCCTTTGTCTTGATCACGTTGAGGGGAGGTTATTGTCCTGGCACCATACGGCCAGGTCTCTGACCTCCTCCCTAAAGGCTGTCTCGTCATTGTCGGTGGTCAGGCCAAACTTAATGATGGTGTTGGAGTTGTGCATGGCCGTGCAGTCATGAGTGAACAGGGAGTACAGAAGGGGACTGAGAATGCACCCCTGAGGGGACCTCTGTTGAGGATCAGTGTGGCGGATGTGTTATCTACTCTTACCACCTGGAGGTGGCCCGTCAGGAAGTCCAGGATCCAGTTGCAGAGGGAGGTATCTAGTCCCAGGGTCCTTAGCGTAGTGATGAGTTTCAACGGAACTATGGTGTTGAACTGAGCTGTTGTCAATGAATAGCATTCTCACATAAGTGTTCCTTTTGTCCAGGTGTGAAAGGGCAGTGTGGAGAACATATCGTCTGTGGATTATTTGGGGCTGTATGCAAATTGGAGTGGGTCTATGGTTTCTGGGATAATGGTGTTGATGTGAGCCATGACCAGCCTTTCAAAGCACTTCATGGCTACAGACATGAGTGCTACGGGTTGGCAGTCATTTAGGCAGGTTACCTTAGTGTTCTTGGGCATAGGGACTATGGTGGTCTGCTTGAAACATGTTGATATTACAGACTCAGACAAGGAGAGGGTGAAAATGTCAGTGAAGACACTTGCCAGTCGGTCAGTGCATGCTCGGAATACACATCCTGGTAATCCGTCTGGCCCTGCGGCCTTGTGAATGTTGACCTATTTAAAGGTCTTACTCACATAGGCTTTGGAGAGCGTGATCACACAGTCGTCCAGAACAGCTGATGCTATCATGCATGCCTCAGCCTTACTTGCCTCGAAGCAAGCATAGACGTAATTTAGCTTGTCTGGTATGCTTGTGTCACTGGGCAGCTCTCGGCTTTGCTTCCCTTTGTAGTCTGTAATAGTTTGCAAGCCCTGCCACATCCGACAAGCGTCGGAGCTGGTGTAGTATGATTCAAACTTTGTCCTGTATTGACGCTTTGCATGTTTGATGGTTCGTTGGAGGGAATAGCAGGATTTCTTATCAGCTTCCAGGTTAAAGTTCCGCTCCTTGAAAGCAGCAGTTCTACCCTTTAGCTCAGTGTGGATGTTGCCTGTAATCCAAGGCTTGCACTTATTGATGAAGCCTGTGACTGATGTGGTGTACTCCTTAATGCCATCGGAAGAATCATGGAACATATTCCAATTTGTGCTAGCAAAACAGTTTCTGTAGCCTACCATCTGCTTCATCTGACCACTTTTTTATTGACCAAGTCACTGATGCTCCCTGCTTTCATTTTTGCTTGTAAGCAGGAATCAGGAGGATAGAATTATGGTCAGATTTGACAAACGGAGGGTGAGGGAGAGTTTTATACGCGTCTCTGTGTGTGGAGTAAAGGTGGTCTAGAGTTTTTTCCCTCTGTTTGCACATTTAACATGCTGGTAGAAATGAGGTAAAACAGATTTAAGTTTCCCTGCATCAAAGTCCCCGGCCACTAGGAGCGCCGCCTCTGGATGAGTGTTTTCCTGTTTGCTTATGGCTGTATACAGCTCATTGAGTCCGGTCTTTGTGACAGCATCGGTTTGTGGTGGTAAATAGACAGCTACGGAGAATATAGACGAAAACTCTCTAGGTAGATAGTGTGGTCTACAGCTTATCATGATATCGTGAACCATCTGTTGTTTACAAATATACATAGACCGCCACCTCTTGTCTTACTAGAGGCTGCTGTTCTATCCTGCCGATACAGTGTTTAACCCGCCAGCTGTATGTTATTCATGTAGTCGTTCAGCCACAACTCGGTGAAACACAAGATATTACAGTTTATGTCCCTTTGGTAGGATATACGTGCTTGTAGTTTGTCTACTTTATTAGCCAGCGATTGTACATTGGCTAATAGTACCGATGGCAAAGGCAGATTAGTCACTCGTCGCCGAATCCTCACAAGGCACCCCGATCTCTTTCTGTGATAGCTCTGTCTCCTTCTCCTACAAATGACAGGGATGAGGGCCTCTTCGGGTGTCAGGAGTAAATCCTTCTCGTCCAACAAAATTATTTGTCTAGCTAAAGTTGAGTAATCTCTGTTCTGATGTCCAGAAGCTCTTTTCGGTAATAAGAGACGGTAGCAGCAACATTATGTAGAAAATAAGTTACAAGCAATGCAACAAAACAAAAAAAAAAGCACGGTTGGCTAAAAGCCCATAAAATGGCAGCCATCCCCTCCAGCACCATCTCATCTCCATCACTCCCAACAAACACAAGTAAAAACTCCTACCTTAATGTATCAGCCTATACACCTAAATATTTGAGATCTGACATACTGTATTGCATGGAAACAAGACTATGTTTCAGTCTGATCAACTGTAGGCTACTAACGGCAGTTGTACAGTCTAGCCTTCTGGCTACGGTCAACAACCGGTAACATTGTGTATTTGTAAGAAAATGTGATTTGGAGGAAATTTGGTTAATATTTTCAACTTGCCTAGGCTACCTAGACTTTTTCAATCCACAATTATTAACTGTAATTAAATCAACAAACACAGCTGTTTAGTTTGTGAGCTATTGTTGTATTATGGTATTATTGTAAATAAGAATTTATTCTTAACGGACTTGCCTAGTTAAAAATGTAATATTGTAAATTAAAAACTCATGCTCCAAATGCATTTGTAGATAACAGCAATGGAAGAGGGAGAAAGGATTTTCTGCTCCAGCTGTCAGAAAAGAGAGTAGGTGTACTAGTTAGATAGGGCAGGTTGCGGGATGACAGGTTGTGGGATGACAGGTTGTGGGATGACATTATGAAAATATTTTCCAGTTTTAGTCCCTAGAGAGGAAAACTATGAAGACAGACAGAGAGAGATAATAGTCAGGCTGTCTAATTGTAATAAAATGAAGCCTGTTTCTTTGTGATGTCTGTGAAAGCCTGTCTGCAGTTGAAGAGGTCCCAGTGAATGTCCCAAGACACTGCTTGCTCATCCTTGTATGCCATGGGTTGTATGTGCACTTATGTTAGCAATGTTTTATACAACAATACAGTTAAAAGTCACACACTGTAGGCTACAAACGTATTACAACTGTAGCAGGCCAATCCTTCTGCTGGAGGTATGCTGGGTGTGCAGGCTTCTGTATCAACCCACCATTAACACATCTGACTCAACTTTTCAACTTATCAAAACAAATGAGTTGATAATAATGTGTATTATTGCTGGGCTGGAATAGAAGTCTGCTCACCCAGTTAGATCAGGGCAAGGTTGACCACCTCTGGTATGGACTTTTTTGTTTACCCGTAATTATGCTTTAGTAATTATAGCCTTCAAGCAATGTTGATTCATTTAAGTGAAGTGCTTAAACTGGTTGTAATTGTTAACTTAAAAACATTACTCAAGGTGACCTAGTGTCAATGTTCATTCATCACAGATCACAATTCTGCAATAAAGAGGTGTGAAGGGGATCGGTCTCTAATTTGTCTGTTTCTGTATTGCTTTCTCAAAATGACATCACATACGTCTAGTTGTGAGCTCTATAATCAGTTTTATTTTATTGTCACTGTTACGAATCCCTTTTGGCCCAACAGTCTAGGGGAGATGGTAACGAGACCCGTAACATAACTCATGCAATTTATAATAGTGACAAAGTAAAAGTGAGAACGAAATAACCACGACTACTGAAATCTACCGTCAAACTCAGGGTTTATTAGTAAACACACGGTAATGGGGGAGCAGGAAAAGGGGCTGAGCTGGTACCAAGGAAAGAAGCAATAAGCATCCAAAAACACCCCCAAGCTAGACTAGCCTATTTTAACAACAGCTAACTAACTAACCAAAAATACAGTGGGTGGTCCGCCCAGTTCTAACTAGGGTATTTAACAAAGTTTACCTACGGGTAGTGTATGCCCATGGGCGACTTGTCTTGGTTCCCCCTTTTCCCACCAGCAAACAAACACCATGACCAAAAACAACACTCACAGGTGAGGACAAAGTGATATGGAGGTGCTCAAACAAAAGACAGCTCAATACATAAGAGATAGAGACATAGTAGGAGAGAGGGTGAAAAAGCACGCTCTACAGACATATGGCATTTACAGAGAGATTGAGCTGAAGAGCAAACTGACAGGGTTTTTAAACCAAGGGAAAGGAACTGTGATTGGGTAGGAAATAGGAGGAGGTGTGTCCTCTGATTGATGATTGATTGGTGACTGATTGGAGAGTGATGATTTTCACCTGTGAGGGGAGAAGGAGAGAAAAGAACACAGGATACATACACACACACACCCACAGGATACCTGTATCCGTAACAGTCACTGTCTCAGGATATCAGCCATGTGAACCCATTTTTCAGCTTATCATAATAGCATGCATCACCAATTCAGCCATAGGCCTACAGTATGATAGTATAACTGGCCTAATGGGCATGTGCAATCAACGTGCCCTTGTCATTGTACATCTGAAGCAGAGAATAGCTAAACTCACACAACATTTGCATATAGATGAGCTAGCTAGCTATATGTTCTCATTTTAAAATGATACATATGGATAATGGATATGAGGCTAACCACAAGACAGATTTTCTACATTATTTTTTCTGACATAAAATTGTTTAGTGCAAATCCAATCCTTGCATTCTAGGTACAGTACTGCACATAAAAATAAGGAGCAATTTGTGGACTAATTAAAATGTCAAAAAAGGTATGTAATGTGTCCTGGGGAGCGTTGTAATTGTACCTCATTTATTTGCTGAGAATGATTTTCAAATACAGAGACAAAATCATAAGGTCAATGGCATGGAGGAGGATTGCTGGTTTTGATGGTGGGTAAAGAGAGATTTGCACAACAATGTTTGCAAGTCAAAACCACAATTTCCTTTACCCAAAGTACCCATTCATGTGCATGTACTGTAGGCCTCTGTATTTTACAGGAAGAGTGCTACGGTATGATCATCAATGTCATGACACAAGTATAATGAAAGAGCCATAAGCTATAATATATGAGAATCATAATGTTAAAATACCATAATCCAATTGGTAGCATATTATGTGGAAAATGTATGCTTAGTGTATAACTTAAAATGTTATAATGCATGTTACTGAAGATTTCTATCATTTGGTGGACAAATGTCACGACTTAATTTACTCAACACATTCACAAATGGTGACTTTTATCACAGTTCTGAAGTTCAGGTTGCTTGAGGTTCATAGCTAGCTAGCAGCACAAGCAAACATTGTTGTGCAAATCTCTCTAAACCAACCATCAACACCAATTTCTGCAATCCTCCTCCATGCCATTGACCTTATGATTTGTATCTGTATTCTAGCAAAGCTATAGAATTGGAAAACCAGACACAGCGATGATTGGCTTTCCTCTATCTCTTTTGGCAGTGCTTGCCCGGAACTAATGACATGCGGAACTATGTTTTATGAACAGAGGATTTTCAAGCAAACATCTGCTCCTCAACTGATTGGTTAACGGTGGCCGTGGCCGTGTACAAATTGCATAAAGAAGAGCAGAGCTGAACATTTTCTATCGCTCAGCTAGCAGGGTTCGCACTATTCACCATCCCACAATCCCCTGTGCATTGCTTAGCATGCTCCTGTTGAAAATGAATGGGGGCGGAACTTCATCTGCCGAATTCGGAAGTGATGGAAACCATATATTAGGCCTACATTTGCAAACCTGCATAAAGCAAGCTTAGTGCTGTAAGTTATATTGTCCAATCATGTTGCTTTCTCTGTCTGTGTATAGGAAACGCCCCTAGTCCTTCTTTAAAACATAATTAATATGAACAAGTACAAGGTTGCTGCAGTTTGAGAGGGTTTTCAACCTCTCCAAGGCCAGGAATTTTTCCAGGAGTTTTTGAAAACTATGTGACGTGGCCCATAGCCCATATTAAACCTTTTTTAAAATGTTATTTTTAACAATAGATCAATCATGATCATATCGTATAATATTCAGAGTTTTACCTGGTTAGGTTACCAGATCAGGAAAAACTACAGGGTTCAGATTTTTTTATTCGCCACACCATTCTGGGACCTGTGGGGCAACCTCTGCTGGACCAAAGTTAAACTGTCAAAAGTTTATCTTTTGATGCCTTTAGCGCCCCCTGGCTACCCCATAATTTGCAATCTGTTTCTAAGCATACTAAACACTGAGTGGATAAAACATTAGGAACACCTGCTCTTTCCATGACTTAGACTGACCAGGTGAATCCAGGTGAAAAGGAGTATAGTAGCATGTGCCAAGAGCACCTGTTTGAGTGTGTCAAGAACTGCAACGCTGATGGGTTTTTCATGGTCAACAGTTTCCCGTTTGTGTCAAGAGTCGTCCACCACCCAAATGAAGTCAAGCCAACTTGACACAATTGTGGGAAGCATTGGAGTCAACATGGGTCAGCATCCCTGTTTGAACATGTTCGACACCTTGTAGAGTCCATGCCCCGATGATTTGAGGCTGTTCTGAGGGCAAAACTGAGTGCAACTCAATATCAGGAAGGTGTTCCTAATGTTTTGTGCACTCTGTGTATAGTTATAATGGGATTATGGAAATGTATTATATAGTGTATAAAGTAATATTGTATTTGAATGCAATCCATTAACTGCCTCAGCAGCCCTTTAATGAGGTTCTCTGTTTATCAATGTGTGTTCCTGCAACTTATTAAACTGTAACACAAGCATTTGGAATCAAGCACAGTAAAATCAATTGGGGCGAAAATACATCTTTGCAGCTTTTAATAAATGCAACTAGTTTCCTATCAAGAACATCAGGAGTAAACTGTATATGATTACCCATAAACCTAGCTGGATTCCATGCTTATTCACATTCAAATTAATCTTGCAGAGAACTCTTTCTTATTAACTCATTTACTTCCTGGTGATGTGAGGCCAAAACTCCATCCCACCAAAACAGGCAAAAAATGTAGGCGCCCTTTTCATAATTTTCACACTTTCATAGTGTCATTCCAACCTCATAAAGGGCCTTTAAGCACTACATACAGTTGAAGTCGTAAGTTTACATGCACCTTAGCATTTAAACTCAATTTTTTCACAATTCCTGACATTTAATCCGACTAAAAATTCCCTGTTTTAAATTGCTTCCAAGGATGAACCAGACTTGTGGAGGTCTTGACTGATTTCTTTTGATTTTCCCATGATGTCAAGCAAAGAGGCACTGAGTTTGAAGGTAGGCCTTGAAATACATCCACAGGTACACCTCCAATTGACTCAAATGATGTCAAGTAGCCTATCAGAAGCTTCTAAAGCCATGACAGAATTTTCTGGAATTTTCCAAGCTGTTTAAAGGCACAGTCAACTTAGTGTATGTAAACTTCTGACCCACTGGAGTTCTGACACAGTGAATTATATGTTAAATAATCTGTCTGTAAACAATTGTCGGAAAAATTACTTGTGTCATGCACAAAGTAGATGTTCTAACTGACTTGCCAACTATAGTTTGTTAACAAGATATTTGTGGAGTGGTTGAAAAACTAGTTTTAATGACTCCAGCCTAAGTGTATGTAAACTTCCGACTTCAACTGAAGATGCTGTTTAATTTGGATCATGAGAACATTGTCTTCAGCGTTGAACTTTTCCCCTCCCATTAGATATGTTCTGATGTGCTAATTACAGTAAGCAATAATACATGAGAGGCCATGTGTTATCAGAGCTGCTCCCACACCTCTTTTTTTCTGATTAAGTGTGTTAACTTTTCAACTGTGCCTCAAAAAAAAAAAAAGCTAAATCACAAGCATTGTAGGATAATAATGTATATTCAGCATTTTTTAAAACCAACAACCATTGTAATTCAATGTTCCCCAGCTAGCATGCTCTTAATTTCATTCCCAAATAGTCGCAGACACTTAAAACCAAGTTGGCAAAGTTTTTGAGTGTATATTCAACTTGAAAAGAATCCTGAATACACCTGACCTGTGATTTTTATTTTTTTACTCCATCCTGGTCATGGGCCTAAACCATGTCAAAATACGAAGAATTGCAGGAAATGAGCTTTGAATCTTTTTCGGTGGGAGGGGGTTGCTATGGAGGCTCTTCCCCCCCTTGCTAGCTAGCCGACTACAAAGCTAACACAATCACATCAAGCTGGAAAGACAGCAAGCTGGAAAGACATTAAACTGGAAAGACAGCAAACTAGGGGAATTTCATTTCGTTTAACCTGTTTTTCTATTGACATTTCTTTGTATATATCCATTAAAATGATGCTGGTTCATAATTATGATTGACTGAGAAAGCTGCATGTCTGTCTCATCCCAAATCCCGACATGTTCATTATTATGGGACACAGTATTTCAGAGATAATGTCTAGATGCTTTTTGCAGTGGAGATCAAGTTTAGAAATTGCATGGCTGGGCAGATGAGACAGTGGATCTGTAAAAGTAGTAGTAGTAGTAGTAGTAGTAGTAGTAGTGTGTTGCTAGGTAATGACATAAATGATGACTATACTGCCCATGTGTACGTTGTCTAGTATATCATGGAGAGGATAGACTAACAATGGGAATTCCAAACCACCCGTTGTATAATTAAGCAGTAAGTCCCGACGGGGTGTGGTATATGACCAATATACCACGGCTAAGGTACTTACTTGTACTTACTTATGACACAGTGCGGAGTGTCTGGACACAACCCTTAGCCGTGATGTATTGGCCATATATAACAAACCCCCGAGGTGCCTTATGGCTATTTTAAATTATTTTCCAACCTAATTAGAACAGTAAATTAAATGTTTTGTTGGTCTGATATACCACGGCTGTCAGCCAATCAGCATTCAGGGCTCAAACCACCCAGTTTATAATGGGGGATATCTTACTATTATTGGATAATTCATTCTAAAGCATTTGAAGGTCAGCAGAGAGAAAAAGAGAAGATTCTAAACATTGCAACATTGTCTTTTTAAAAATCCCAATATAACATACTGTAACCAAACCTCCCTGTGTTAGCCATTTGAGTGATGCAGCCTGCACCTTCTGAAATACATTAACATTGGATTCTGCGAGAGCACCAAGTAGAAACAAAACAAAGGTTTTCCACAGGGGGGACGTGTTGATTTATGACTGGGTTTAGAATGCAGCCCCCTGAGTTAAACCATGGTAGGAGAGAAGAATAAATCTAACACTGATCGTGGTCAACCCCTAGCCTGAAATATAACAGTCCGTTTGGCCCCCGAAGTCACCTCTGTTGGCCTTGAACCACTTCTAGTAGTAAATCGTTAGCTCTCTGCCTAAAGGGGAGGTAACGTGTGGGCATGGCTAGCTGAGCATGTACACCGTACACTCACCTGAAGTGTTTCAACACTGTGTCGTCATCTCCATAGTGAAGCCGCATCCAGTTATTTAATTAAGAGAACTCCTACAAACAATTTTCCTACAGTACATATAGCAATCTATAGGAAGGTCCTGCAGTTTGCTTTGCTCCTTTTCAGTTCGGGCGCAATGTTGAACATGCACAAATAAAGCTACACTTGAGATTCAGAACCCTGTAATGATTGTGCCCTCTGAGACCTTTGGAGTTTTAGTTTCCGTTGCATATTAAGCATACAGTAGGTTTACACTGCTGTAGCTATAGACTTGCTCTGAAATGATCCAGCCTGTTAGTAGGATTCTCACAGTATGGACTGTCGTCAATGACAACCTAATGTAATGTCAAGTTGCTTTGTGTCAATGTGATTAATCATGATTCACATTCCACTGTTTATCAAATAATTTCCCCACAGAGAGATGGCCCAAGGTCCAAATACAAGAGCCTTTGACATTCCCCTTTGACCTCCAACGTTCAAAAGATATAATTTACTCATGACCCATTTGCTTTGATGCTTCTTCACCATGGTGATGCAACTGTCGCCATGAAACAGCCCATAATTGATTGTATTAACAGAGATATCAGCATGACTTTGAAGTAATTTTCTAATTGGCATTTCCTTTTGAAATGGATGCTACAAATGTGGCTTAACTATGATAAATGCAATTCTCACCTTAGATTCTGCTGCAGTCGTTTCATCTTTTAGACTAATAGCAATAGCTGTGTTTATCTCCTAACCTCACTCTACTTGAAAGGCCAGTGCTGAGGCTTTCATGTTATGCCCCCTCTGACTTTTATATCATGTTCCAATATGATATTGTTACGCAAATTTAGCCAGAGTTTTCATATGGATTTTGCCAGGTGTAGGTGGGAGTGTATGTCTGACCATAAGTGATGGGTAATAAGTGCAACAGGTCATTTATTTCAAGAGTTTAGGACCCTTGAGATGTGTGTGTGTGTGTGTGTGTGTGTGTTTGTGTGTGTGCGTATGAATGTGTGCGAATGTGTGTGTGTGTGTGAGAGGGGGTGGTTGTGGAACGTGACTTGAACAGTGATGAAGATGGGCAGTGTGTGTGTGTGTGTGTGTGTGTATGTGTGTGTGGTTGTAGAATGGGACTTGAAGAGTGATTAAGATGGGCAGTGTGTGTGTGTGTGTGTGTGTGATCTAAATCCCATTTAAAAGGCATGATGAGTTATCTCCAGGCTTGTTTACAACAGAAAGGATAACTTGCTCCAGCTTTATCTAACTGAATGTCAGAGAGGGCCTTAAGCATTATTCCCACACATAAAGATTTTCTCATCAAGACCCTGTCAAGGACAAAATACTATCTGCGTTGTGGGATCAGACCTAAAAAACTAATCTGGAAAGTTTTCCTTGTCTATTATAATGTGTGAGTAATACAAGAGGTTGTATAACAATTAGATATAAAGTAAAAAAATAATAATACAAAAAAATGCCGTAGGATTTCATAAATCATATTGTGTAAGATCGTTAATGCACTATACACTTTTTGAATCATAACCACGGATGTCAAATTTGTACATTGTTAGGAAATAGATACAGCTGCAGTAAGGACTATTTATTAAACGATTTACAAATAATTTTGTTTAATTTATTGTACTTTCACGTTTGATGCCAATGAATGACAAAATTCAACTTGTATTGGCTTCTTTCTGGTTGGTTGTTTGAATCAGTATGATGTGATGCTAAAGCGATCTGCGTTTCCATGCTCCTCTGTTTAAGACATAGTTTATATTTTTTAAGGCCCAGTCTTAGTACCAGTGTTGCTGATCATTCTTGTGTATTTATTCTGTAAATTACCATCCCATTCAGGATGTACATAAAAATTACTAACATCCTGAAAGAGTCCCCCAAGGAGAGAATGGAGGCCTGATTATAGAGTCCTCAGCAGCTAAAAGGGCTTCTGTTCTGTTGTAATATTCCCAGGGAGAAGGAACCCAGGAGCTCAACAGAGAGAGTCAGCCCCATTATATTCATGAGGTTACAAGGACAGGCAGTGGGCATGGATTCCGGGCAGCTTTTTAATGAGAATCCTTTCTCTGAGAGATGCTGTATCGTAGCACCAGGGCTCTTAGCAGAGCAAAGACCATTCACAGTGCAAACAATATCAGATTTTGAAAAGAAAAGGTTGTTTTGATGTCACATTATGCAATTATTTGGCAGTATAATTACACTTTAAATGACCTCTGTAGCTTCCATAATGTGAGTCATCAATAAAGTAAAGATTCTATACTGTTAAGCCTCCATTGCAATATACAGTAGCATAAGATACAATACAAGGAAAAACATTCACTTTCAGTGTTGTATTTTCACTATCAGTGTCTATCTCCATTCTCATAAATGTTAAATGCACATATGCATGAACATATCAGGTATAACTAAAAAAATCACTGAGAATGGATTGATGTTGAAACTTGATGGAGTCTTTATCATAGCCGACAGAGAAGAAGATGGGAAACGTTGATATCTGCAATATGAAGCAATCACTGTCTCTTCCAGTAGGCACGTCCTCAGTCAGGGATCTAAAATGGAATATGGAAGCAATTTCACACCCACTTGTTGCTTGTCATCCATTTAATTGTGAAAATCATAAAACCTTTTCCTTTTTGCGATATAGATATGTAATTTATGTCTTGTCAGGGTGGGGATTACTGGGATCCATGACTTCTCATAATGTTCAAAATATTGATGTCTCTCTCATCACAGGTCCGTACCATAAGAAACAAGTTGATCGTTCACAGGCATGGCACCATGTTTGAAAGTCAATATGTTTAACATTTGCACAACTAGGAGGACATTTCCAGTCTTGTACAATTATTTGTATTTAAGTGAACAAAAAAACTGTAACAACTGTAACACAGAGAGATCAGGAGCAAGCATTTTTCTGGGCTCCTCTCCATCTTATTAGTGAGAGTTGGCTGGCTACAGCTGTTGCTGGTGAGAGAGCGAGCAGAGGGTCTGCCAGCCCGTTGCAGTAGAGTGAAAACAAAAATAAATTGGGGAGGTTGGTGATAGCAGCACAGCATGAGGTGCAATGTTTATGGAATATTTTCTGACACCACCCTCCATTTTATTTTGAGTTCTTCTTTCTCTCAGCTTCAATACTTTTAGGACAAACAGTGTACATTTGTGCCTTACATGGGGCAAAGTGGGTCAAAGGAAAACTATATATTGAAAACTTTTCCCTGGCTTGTGTACATTATTAGTTGTATGGTGATCCACTGTAAACCTGATAAATTAGCTTCAGATCCATTATATGCTTCAACTGTAATTAGAAGGATGATTGATGAGTCGAATTTGTGGCCGTCAAAATAACATAAAAAACATTACTGGTCTAGTGCTCATCAGTCACCAATTAGTGCTCCCAATACGTTATCTGTACTGTAGGTGGTATTATCTGTACATTGGACTATTTAATTGTTGGCGTAGTCTGCAGATCAGTCATTACACTATAACCTAAAGCCATGTGGAGGTGCACCTGTTTGGGGAGTTGAGTTGCTGACGGAGACTATTTTCCAGGCCGGCTACGCTAAGGGTTCAAAGGCCATCCTCTCCCCTGACTTGACTTGCATGGATTAAGCAGACTCCTGCTCTTTGACTGTCTCCTCATTTCCAGAATATGCTGTGTTTGCACTTGCACATAGTGTAGTAACTAATATGCACTACTACAGCAACAAATAAATGCACAAGAGCCCAAGCCCCACACAGTAACATTTTGCAAGTGGTTAAATGTCTGCTGGTTAAATGTCTGCTTAGCCTATGTGGATACACACATTTGGTAGATCCCTTGCCTCCCTCCCTCTCTTACTATCATATAATATATACAACTTTAAATCCATACTGGAGTAACTTCTGAACTGTAAAATATAATAGGACAAATATGAGGAACCAGCATGAAACCATTATTTGCTGGCATCCAGTGCATAGGTGTTTGGCAGTGACCCTGTATACTAGTGTTCCTGTTGTTGAACAGTAGCTGGACCCTTAAGGAACCCTAAATTGGTTCCCCTTGGTGAATGTATCATCCATTGATTTAATTTGATTCCAGGCTTTTGCCCCCTGGTCCAATCTAAAGTCATGCTCTATGGAGTGGTATTGTGAGGCAGTTAGCGTGCTGAGGTGGTTGGTGAGTAGGAGAGGCTAGGAGAGTAGGAGGGCCGTAGGTGGAAAGAAGTGCTCTTCTGAGTGCACCTAAGATAAATAAGAGAGTATGTAATTACTCATATGTGTGCTGTTGTATAAGTGTGATTTCTAAAATAAAATCCAATCCACTTTACAATCCAAGCAGCACACTCAACACTTATACCATTCTCCATTAAGCTTAAATTATATTTTTATAACAAGACACCTACAGATGATGACATGATCAATTAAGATACTAATACTAGACATAAAGTATATCTTTGTTGACGTTTGTAAACACCAATTGATGACACAATAAGAATTCTGAAACATATATTTTTTGACATCACAGCACACCAGCGAGCGGGCACCTCATGCACTTCATGGCAATGTTTCATTTCAAGCAGGAAGCAGCACCATGTTCACAAAGTTTTCCCTCAGAGGATGATAAATTGAAGTAATGCATGTGTGAATCAGAATCTCCAGGGTAGGTACCTGGATGGGAGTGTGGATACAACCTCTCTAACCCTTCTCTCCTGGGGGAGGGCTAGGGAGGCTGGGATGGTACCGTAGGCTTGGCTAGGCCTTTGGGAGGACATTACCGCCCACCTACCAATCCCCACGAGCCTTACCTCTCTGTGTAATTACCACCGCTTGGGCCTCAGAGTAATATGTTTGTGTTTGGTTTCAACCATGTCTTTCTCTGCTGTGGAGCTCAGCTAGGCTCTTTATGCAGGGGTGCAGGTTTCACTATCAATTGATTGAACCAGTCAGTTCAAGAGTATATGTACTGTACAGCACTGCAGCTAGCTAGGTACTGACTCTGCTTACACAGTCTAAGAGGTTGCCTATGTGGGCAGGTTTATCTCCTAAAATTTCTCACCAGTGTCGCATAATTTGCTGTACATTAGTACTTTAAATGAAATGGAAAATAAACATACAGCACACAACATCAGGAAAAAGGTTACTAAGTCCTTCATTTAGGCAGCAGGGATTTCCTTCCATACAATGGGGTTTAAATCAAAGCCTTGTTATTGAGGTGCATTGATTCACTGCCATCATATTCTCACCTCGCCAGAAAGCGGAAAGCTCAGCGCCCATTACAATACATTTACAGGCATTTGTTTGCCTAACGCTCAGTCTTCTGGGTATTTGTATGGATAAACATTGAGCGGATCATATATAAATACACTAGAAGTATGTGGACAAATTCAAATTAGTGGATTTGGCTATTTCATCCACACCCGTTGCTGACAGGTGTATAAAATAGAGTACACAGCCATGCAATATCCATAGACAAACATTGGTCAAATTTCTGCCCTGGTAGAGTAAGTAAGTGCTGTTATTGTGAAGTAGAAACGTCTAGGAGCAACAACGGCTCAGCCGCGAAGTGGTAGGCCACACAAGCTCCCAGAACGGGACCGCCGAGTACTGAAGCGTGCAGCGCGTCTGTCCTCGGTTGCAACACTCACTACCGAGTTCTAAACTGCTTCTGGAAGCAACGTCAGCACAAGAACCGCTCATCAGGAGCTTCATGAAATGGGTTTCCATGGCCCATGTAGCCGCACACAAGCCTAAGATTACCATACGCAAAGCCAAGAGCTTTACACCACTGGACTCTGGAGCAGTGGAAACACATTCTCTGGAGTGATTTATCACGCTTCACCATCTGGCAGTCCAACGGACGAATCTGGGTTTGGCAGATGCCAGGAGAACCCTACCTGCCCCATTGCATAATGCCAACTGTAAAGTTTTGTGGAGGAGGAATAATGGTCTGGAGTTGTTTTTCATGGTTCAGGCTAGACCCTTAGTTCCAGTGAAGGGAAATCTACAGCAGACAATGACATTCTAGACAATTCTGTGCTTCCAACTTTGTGGCAACAGTTTGGGAAAGGCCTTTTCCTGTTTCAACATGACAATGCCTCCATGCACAAAGCGAGGTCCATATAGAAACGGGTTGTCATATAGAAACGAGCCAGGCCTAATTGCCCAACATCAGTACCTGACCTCACTAATGCTCGTGGCTGAATGGAAGCAAGTCCCCACAGCATTGTTCCAACATCTAGTGGAAAGCCTTCCCAGAAGAGTGGAGCCTTATAGCAGCAATGGAGGGACCAACTCTGTATTCATTCCAATGATTTTGGAATGAATGTTCGATGAGCAGATGTCCACAAACATTTGTATGGAATGTATATATATATAAAAGATACAGTATAGTTATGGCCCTGAGACCTAGGAGTGGACTGCTGCTGTAGAGAGGTAATCATCTGGGCTATATGGAATCTCATCAGCCTTTGAACAGGGTATGGTAGTAGGTGCCAGGCGCACCGGTTTGAGTGTGTCAAGAACTGAAACGCTTCTGGGTTTTTCACACTCAACAGTTTCCTGTGTGTATCAAGAATGTCCTTTGGGTGGTGGACCATCGAGCCAACTTGACACAACTGTGGGAAACATTGGAGTCAATGAAGAATGCTTTCGACACCTTGTAGTCCAAGCCCTGACAAATTGTCGCTGTTCAGAGGGCAAAAAGGGTCCCAACTCCCCTCCTCTTACACATCCATACAAAAGGCATTGTGATCTCTATCAGCCTCAGTAAATGGGATTCCCCTGGGTGAAATATGTACCTCTGTCACATGGTGTCATCCTTTACCTCACTACGCCCCCTTCCCCCTCCTCTCCTCCTCTTCCCTCATCCCCTGGTTTGTCACATCATATCTGTCTCAACATGATAAGACACTAGATTAACTTCCATCATCCTGACCTCACTGTGATTTTGGTGTTGTCCAGGGCAGCACATTGGGGGTTAACTGCAGCGGCAGAGCAGCGGCGAGCCAGCATTGGTTATCTCCACTTCTCTTCTGCATGGTGATGCGATGCAGCCTGAATGCATAGAGACAACAGGCCTAGCTCCATTACCCCCACTGTCACATTGTGTTTTATGTATCACCCTCGAAGTGAGCCCAGGCTCCTTGTTTGGCTAACAGACATGTAGGATTATACACTCACTGAAGAAGGACAAATAGACCAGACAGATCCGTTATGCTTGGTTATCAGGGGGTTCAATCCTGTCAAAACATTGCCCCGCTAGAGGATAATAGCAGTATAGACACTGCTAGCAATAGTTTGCAATAGCCTAATTCTTTAAATGACAATACAAATAGCCAGAACTGCATCTCAGGTTATTACATTGAGATTAGTAGTCTAAGTCCATGTTTGTATATAGTGTTCCTTATCTTGTTCAAATGCAGATTCCCCCCTCTGATTAGGATAGTCCCTCTGGGTGGGGAGGCTTTTTCTCTCTCAAATCCAATTAGTTATCTTCAATTAGAGCTTTTGTAGCCACTTAGTACAGGGACATAGACCTTAGGGCCTAATGGTATCTATTGTATTACTGTAAGTACCTTAATATGATTAATCACATCATTCATATTTGACCCTATTTAATTTACTACTTAAGTTATAAATCTACATTATGACATTGAAAGTACTTGGACGTCATTATCTGAACTAGTATCATATCTAGACTAAGCTGTATTCTAGGTTAAATAAAGAAAAATAAGGGCTGCTAGACAAGGGACATTTTCAGCCTTAATCGAAATGTCACCTAAGTCTTCAGCGTTTTGTCTACAAGCAGTTAAAGCGATACAAATTGGCATTGAAATACTAAGACTGCCTGGAAATAGTACCACACTGTTGCTGTCTGAGATTGACCCACAAACCTCAATGATTTAGTTTGGAAGCATCTCACTGCAGCTGCAAGAGAAAACCCCTGAATTGAAGTGTGAGTATTACCATGTGTTCAATACAGTCATCTAGAATGCAGACAGAGTTGTTCAGAACATCACCTGTGGGAGAGGAGAGATCGGTTTGTTGGACTGTTGATTCATCTGGCTTTTCATTGTATTTCCTCATTTATTAAGGTTAGAATTCAATGACAACTGAATTGTTGGTATGTTTCCACATTGAGGGAATAATGTGAGAATGCACAATGAGTTTTGATTGAATTCCAGTCAAGTCTAAATTGTCAGTGTCAACTGTTGTTCCTCATGGCACAGAGAGTTCCTGCTATCCTGTAGAGTATTTTCAAAGTAGCATTTCCCTGTTCAAAACTACCCCTGTGTGGAGCAGTGAGAGAGATGGTTACTGTCACCCATTTTCAGAAACACCAGTCAAAGATCTGGGGAGGGCAGTGTGGTTTTTTACTGGACACTGGGGAGGGCAGTGTGGTTTTTTACTGGACACAGGGGAGGGCAGTGTGGTTTTTTACTGGACACAGGGGAGGGCAGTGTGGTTTTTTACTGGACACAGGGGAGGGCAGTGTGGTTTTTTACTGGACACTGGGGAGGGCAGTGTGGTTTTTTACTGGACACAGGGGAGGGCAGTGTGGTTTTTTACTGGACACAGGGGAGGGCAGTGTGGTTTTTTACTGGACACAGGGGAGGGCAGTGTGTTTTTTTACTGGACACAGGGGAGGGCAGTGTGTTTTTTTACTGGACACTGGGGAGGGCAGTGTGGTTTTTTACTGGACACTGGGGAGGGCAGTGTGGTTTTTTACTGGACACAGGGGAGGGCAGTGTGGTTTTTACTGGACACTGGGGAGGGCAGTGTGGTTTTTACTGGACACTGGGGAGGGCAGTGTGGTTTTTACTGGACACTGGGGAGGGCAGTGTGGTTTTTTACTGGACACTGGGGAGGGCAGTGTGGTTTTTTACTGGACACTGGGGAGGGCAGTGTGGTTTTTTACTGGACACAGGGGAGGGCAGTGTGGTTTTTTACTGGACACTGGGGAGGGCAGTGTGGTTTTTTACTGGACACTGGGGAGGGCAGTGTGGTTTTTTACTGGACACTGGGGAGGGCAGTGTGGTTTTTTACTGGACACAGGGGAGGGCAGTGTTTTTTTTTACTGGACACAGGGGAGGGCAGTGTGGTTTTTTACTGGACACAGGGGAGGGCAGTGTGGTTTTTTACTGGACACAGGGGAGGGCAGTGTGGTTTTTTACTGGACACAGGGGAGGGCAGTGTGGGTTTTTACTGGACACTGGGGAGGGCAGTGTGGTTTTTTACTGGACACTGGGGAGGGCAGTGTGGTTTTTTACTGGACACTGGGGAGGGCAGTGTGGTTTTTTACTGGACACAGGGGAGGGCAGTGTGGTTTTTGGACACAGGGACACTTTTTACTGGGGAGGGCAGTGTGGTTTTTACTGGACACAGGGGGCAGTGTGTTTTTACTGTGTGTTTTTTTGTGTGTTTTTTTTTTTACAATAGTCTAACTAGCAATCATACCATACATAAAAACGTTCAAAGCTGCATTCATTTTTTATATGAATCGACAAGAACAAATAGGAATAGTTGATAGGCAGTGGAGAGGCCAGGTGCATCATTGCTCATGAAAGAACAATGCGGCAGGTAGCCTAGTGGTTAGAGCGTTGGACTAGTAACCGAAAGAAAGATTGAATCCCCGAGCTGACAAGGTAAAAACCTGTCATTCTGCCCTGAACAAGGCAGTTAACCTGCTGTTCCTAGGCTGTCATTGAAAATAAGAATTTGTTCTTAACGTACTTGCCTAGTTAAATATGGGTTAAAAAAAAGGCATGAGACCGACAGCTCAAAAAGCTCTATTGATCTTGTTTAGGGACAATACAATTATCCTACCTAGACAAGCCTACAACACCATAATGCAATGAATAGTTGCTTTATTGTTTTCAAGTGAGTACAACATTCTAGTCTACTCTAGGCTGCAGTGAAAATATCCTTTGAATAATGGCACAAAACCCCTGCGATTTGAATGATTCATTTGATTTGGATCAGTTGTGGGTCTACGCTCAACAGTTTATAAGGTCTAGAAATGCACAGTAGCAGGCCAGTCTGGCTGTATTTTTACTTCTGACACTGAATTCGCTGTCTGTTGCAGATCATCATTCTCCTAAGTCGTCCTATAATAATGTGGTCACATATGCTCCCGGCAGGTCCAGTTATTCAGGGAAGTTTAACACAGGCTTTGCCTCCTCTCCAATACAAGTGGCTATTCCTCGTGCACCTAGAACCTAATGCTGCAATATAGCCGAAATATTTATCATTTTACTTTTTAAATGTATTAGCCTTATATGTGGTATAAACACAGCCAGTCACAATGTTTTAATCTGATTAGGCTACTTCAAAAGTCTTTTGTAGGCATGCACAAGTTCATCCAAAATATATTTCCAGCATCCTCAAAATGGCTTGACATTAATAACCAGGTTTCCATCCAAACTTTTTATGTGAGTAAAGTAGCATATGTCGTGACGTGACTACCATTAATGCGATGATGGCTATTCATTGAATAATTACATACCACGTTCAATTAATACGCCATTCAATTAATCATATAACAATTAAGTAGTAATCTGGGGCACCACGGGAAAAAGTTTATTTAACGAGTTACGGCTGGTTACACTGGTTACACAAGAAAAGGGGCGGGGGAAAGAGAGTGGAGAAGGAGAGACAAAGGAATTCAACTATTGTACATACAGTTGAATAATACGCTCATCGTAAATATGGATATTTAGCACCCCAACAACCGCACATTCGGATTTAGAAATGCAATGTACATATTTATGTTTGAATGTCTTTGTTGTCTCACTCTTTTGAAATCTCCCGATCACTCTGTGACGAATAGTTCGACAGAAAGTATGGTTGTGTAAGTCTCTGGTTGTCCACTAGAGGTCACCATGACGTTAGTAGTTGTAGTAGGTTTCCTTTGTTCTGGAAGTGTCTGTTAGAATGGATACATCAGACGTACCAATGGTTGTTTGATAGCGAAATGTTCTTCCACTCTCGTCTTTGTGCGACAGCATCCTTCAAACGTACACACGGCCAGCATCCCGGGGTCGCCTCTTCACTGCTGACGTTGAGACTGGAGTTTTGCGGTACTATTTAATGAAGCTGCAAGTTGAAGACTTGTGAGGCGTCTGTTTCTTAAACTAGACACTCTAATGTACTTGTCCTCTTGCTCAGTTGTGCACCAGGGCCTCCCACTCCTCTTTCTATTCTGGTTAGAGACAGTTTGCGCTGTTCTGTGAAGGGAATAGTATACAGCATTGTACAAGGAATAGCCTTCATTTCTCAGAACAAGAATAGACTGACAAGTTTCTGGCCCTTTTGAGCCTGTAATAAAACCCACAGTATCGATGCTCAATACTCAACTCGTCTAAATAAACCCAGTTTTATTGCTTCTTTAATCAGCAGAACAGTTTTCAGGTGTGCTAACATGATTGCAAAATGGTTTTCTAATGATCAATTAGCCTTTTAAAATTATAAACTTGGATTAGCTAACACAACGTGCCATTGGAACACAGGAGTGATGGTTGCTGATAATGAGCCTCTGTACGCCATTGTAGATATTCCTTAAAAAATCTTCCATTTCCAGCTACAATAGTCATTTACAACATTAACCGCTCTGCGCACGGAACCCGCTAGCGGGCTGAAATTCCACAACATACGGTAATCGCTACATAAATAGTCATATTAAACATTCATGAAAATACAAGCGTCTCACATGTATCGAAAGCCTAGAATCTTGCTAATCCAACTGCGTTGTCAGATTTAAAAAAGGATTTACTGCGAAAGAATACGATGCGATTTTCTGAGCATAGAGCCCCATAAAAAAATATTTTTAACCAGCACAGGCGTAACAATCACAAACTGCATTAAAATATATCGTTTACCTTTGACGATCTTCGTCTGTTTGCAATTCCAATGCTCATTGTGTAACAATGAATGATCTTTTGTTTGATAAAATCAGTTTTTATAGCCTAACACGAAACATTTTGTGAACCGCTTGTGTCGTGAATTCCGTCTCATTCCATTTTCGACGACACATTCCAGGTAAATAACCTGACTTTCTTTTAACCAATGACCACTGATCGTCTTGAAATCTAGCTGGGTCTATAGCCAATGAGCTGAGCTAAACGGCAATACGCCATGTTTATGTGTTGCAAGACCAACCCATGTAGTAAGCTCCGGCGTAAAGTGAGTCATTCGCTATTGAAGTTTCATATCGGAAGGAGAAGCACATATTACGCACTGCATTGTTTGGTAAACGCGCAGATTCAGCTGTTTATATATCAATCATTATGGCGACTAAGTCAGGGAAAGCTAAGTCTAAGTCTAGATATACAGATGTACACACAATTTTAGAATAAATTGATTGGGAAGGTGAGACAGAGATTGTTGAAGGACGCTTCATTTAGCAATTGCAGAGGAATATTTTTTGAACGGGAAAGGACATCGTTTTGGACTGGTAAGTTCTTATCATGCTAATGCCCTTGTTTGAAATAATATAAAATATTATTTGTGATTAAAAAATAATAATTTAGAAGCAAAGTATAAACATGTAATGTCATGAAATGTGAGATGCGTGTGTCTACCGCCCCACCCCACATGAAATAGCATATTTGAGGCTGTTGAGGAGAGGGCAGGACCACATCAATGGCCAAAGTGAAATGGAGACAGTAGATACAGCTGGTCTGTTGTAATATAATAAAGACAGTAGATCTAGCTGGTCTGTCATAATATCGAGACAGTAGATCTAGCTGAAATGTCATAATATAAAAGAGACAGTAGATCTAGCAGGTAATAATAATATATTCAACCTAATATATTCAACCTTCAACTCTCTATATATATCTGTTTATTATACCTGTTGATACAGGGCTCATATGTGAAACTATTCTAACTGAACATTTTCTTTCACAGTGACACTGACTCCGAATGAGAGTCGTATCCGGTGTCCTGTGTGAATTTAAGTATGCTCTCTCAAATTCTCTCTTTCTCTCGTTCGGAGGACCTGAGCCCTAGGACCATGCGTCAGGACTACCTGGCATGATGACTCCTTGCTGTCCCCAGTCCACCTGGCCTTGCCGCTGTTCCAGTTTCAACTGTTCTGCCTGCAGCTATGGAACCCTAAACTGTTCATTTTTACTCTTGAGGTGCTGTCCTGTTGCACCCTTACAACCATTGTGATCTCCACCCGGCACAGCCAGAAGAGGACTGGCCACCCCTCATAGCCTGGTTCCTCTCTAGGTTTCTTCCTAGGTTTTTGCCTTTCTAGGGTTTTTTTCCTAGCCACCGTGCTTCTACACCGGCATTGCTTGCTGTTTGGGGTTTTAGGCTGGGGCTATATAAATATATTTGATTTGATAGAGGACTGAGGGACTTCCAAATATTGAAAGTGTGTGAATAGTTACCCATGTTATTTTGTAAATGTATATATATTTTTTTTCATATATTTTTTAATCAATAATAATCGTTTGGGGGGGGGGTGTGTGTGTTAGAATACCATTTTGGTGTTTTGTATATAGTTATTTGATTCAAAATGTATACCTTCACCAATTTGGCCACTTGGGTACATTTGGGCTACTCCCGGTCGCCCTGCCAGTGCGGCGAGGTGGAATAGCCCGCACTGGGCTATGCAGGCGAACCGGGGACACCGTGCGCAAGGCTGGTGCCATGTAAGCCGGCCCAAGGAGACGCACTGGAGACCAGATGCGTAGAGCCGGCTTCATGACACTTGGCTCGATGCCCACTCTAGCCCGGCCGATACGAGGAGCTGGTATGTACTGCACCAGGCTATGAGGTCTCCTACCTGGCGTCACCATACTCCCTGTGTGCCTCCCCCCAATACATTTTTGGGGCTGACTCTCGGGCTTCCATCCACGCCGCCGTGCTGCCTCCTCATACCAGCGCCTCTCCGCCTTCTCCGCCTCCAGCTCTTCTTTGGGGCGGCGATATTCTCCTAGCTGTGCCCAGGGTCCTTTACCGTCCAAGATTTCCTCCCATGTCCAGAAATCTGGATTTCGCTGCTCCTGCTGCCGCTGCCTGTCACCACGCCGCTTGGTCCTGTTGTGGTGGGTGATTCTGTTACGGTTTTCTTCCATCGAAGGAGAGGCGGACCAAAACGCAACGTGGTTATTCATAAACATCTTTAATGAAAGATGAAAATACGAACAGTATACAAAACAATAAACGTGAATAACCGAAACAGCCCTATCTGGTGCAACAAACAGAGACAGGAACAATCACCCACGAAACACTCAAAGAATATGGCTGCCTAAATATGGTTCCCAATCAGAGACAACGATAAACACCTGCCTCTGATTGAGAACCACTCTAGGCAACCATAGACTTACCTAGACTACTTCACTGAACCACAATCGCATAGCCTACAAAAAAAAACCTAGACAAAACACACCACATAAATACCCATGTCACACCCTGGCCTGACACAAAATACTAAGGCCAGGGCGTGACAAATTTTGGAACTTACATTTGTTTATAATAATTTGTTTTATCATTACTATTAGTGTATATCATTGTTATTATTTTAAGCCTATTTATTAAATCAAAACCAGTTATTTAAATATGCAAAACCTGTTTTAATTCTGTTCAGACATTTTCATTGGCTAAATCTTTTTAATTGTGTGCTCAGTATTTAGTTTAAGATAGGTCTGTTGTAAAATGAATATAATTAGCTTATTTCTATCATTTGTTGTGTATGGTAGGCACTTGCTGCAATAGCAATATAGTCTGTTCAAAACTTCTGTGTTTTATTTCATTCTGTTGAGACATTTTCTTTGGCCAAATTAAGTTTGACTCTACTAAGCATTTTCCTAGCTCATTTGTGAGAACCAGTTATATCCTTCAGTCCTAGTTTGGATTCACCTGTCTGTTCGCCTGCCTGTGACCATGATTCCTGCCTTCTGTGAAGGCTTAATAAACACCTGCCGTGCTCTGCGCATGAATCTACACCTTTTTCTCCCTGAGTATTCATTAGTTGTACTGACAATCAATCAATCATTCAATCCAAACTGTGCGGAGGCAATTTGATGAATGGAAATAGACATATGTTACAAAAGACCAAAAAGTTTAATGACATTCAGAGATTGTCAAACCAAGATTTCGATACTGGGTAAGCCTACAAGGTAGGGAGGATGTGTTTTCTGTTTGTCGAGATTGACAAAGTCTATTTATTGTGATGTTGAAAACAGAAACCATGTCGGTATGTTTTGTTTATTGGTTGTGTGGTGCATTGCCACTGAAACCTGTTGGTGGAAAATTCATTGCATATATTTGATATAATTGTAAATATGGCATCAAAATGTTGAATATCAGATTCCCCTAGCTGATGATTGTCTGCAACCAGCTCTGATCGTGAAGTAATGAATCAGGCAGGGAGAGTAAACTCGTCTGTGGTGGTCGAGGAACCCTCAACCTTCTGGCCTGTAGCCCTGCGTGGCATCGACTGTGCCACAAAATCAAAGTAGATATCCACATTTATAAACACAGCTATTGTTATTTGTTGTCTTAACCATTATTTTGAGTTCATTCTGTGAGGGGGAGGGTGTTCAATTGTTTTTATAGTACAAGGGGATGGTCATCCCCATACAAGTTGGACCAGCATTCTTTCTCTAAGCAGGAGTAAAAACAAATAGCAGAGTGAAAGGTTTCCAATCCACAATCCAGCCCTGGAAGAGACACTCTCGCCAGCGTTGATGCTTTGAGGCAGAAGACATGTTTGTGTACCAGTTTGTATGTCAGCACATAGATATTATGCACTAAGCCTTAGGAAATCCTTCAGTAAATATCTATCAGTATTTTCGGCTGCTGAAATCTTTTCACATGGGTGTTATCCATGTTTTGACAATACATTCCTATTAATAGATCAATGAAATTAGAAGAAAACTCAACAAATATTATATTGTGTAAAGCAAAATGAGAAAACACAAGACAATACACCTCAAAGATTGCTTCTGGCAGCAGGGAGCGTCATGGTTTGTGAGCATGAGATGAGAGGGAAAAACAGCGGGGTATCTTTCCTGTCGTCTCAGCATGCCACCAGAAGTTAACCAGGCCATTCCTACAAAGCTCATGTCACCAAAGAGATGAATTGGCTCTGCTTTCCTCGGAGTATTACTGATTGGCTCTCAAAAAACAGAAGCCTTTATTTATCTCATTGGCTCAGGTGCTGCCTTTGGTGATTTCAAAGGCTGAGACCTCTGAAGTCCAACTTAATAACTGACAGCCTTTTCACAAATGCACTTTATCTTTTGTCCCTTTGGTGTGATTGCCCCCTGCGCACTGATAGATGACCCGTGTATAAAAAATAATACAAAAAATATGTTGTGAATCTCCATAATTCATGTCTGCACTATATATATATATATATAATATCCCCAGCTGGTACCCTCATATAGTTCTCCCCTTTAACCCATTCCATATTTTTAAATGAATAATGTGTTAGAGAAACTATATTTTATCTTTTTTAAATGTACAAATGGGTAAATCTGAGATCTGAGTGACCTACAATTTCAAAGTGCATGCACTCCTGCAGAGCTGTTACAGTATGCTGTATATAAATAGAAATGACCTCTGCACTAAGGACCATTAAGCAGTGTTTATTAGTCATGTGCTGTATTATGGATAAATACCCTTCAAAGACTATAATATTATTCTAACTCTTAGTAGAAATCTCATTAGATTAATGTCAAATGAAATTATGCAATTTGCTAGTAGCCTACTGTATATCATTTTTGCATACCTTTTTTTTTGCCCTGAAAGTGAATTGTCCAATTATACATGTCATCTGTAATGAAATTTGTGTAACATTTTATGTACTACTTATGGCTGAAGTTTACTCACATTTGCTAGAGGAATGATTTTTTTTCTTCATAAGAACAAAAGGCATGATCACACTGAAACTTTTTATCATTGCTTCCACGCTGTATTAAACATCTTTCTCTACAAGCTAGTCAATACTTTCAAGCGGATTCCTGTTGGTCCCTTGTATTGCAGGTATTAAGGAAAGATCGCCTAAATTACAAATAGATTACATGAATTATCTTGTTCAGTGAGTGTCTAGAGTTAAACTAATGCATACAGAAAAAGGCACTTTCTTCAGGAATCCTTCAAAAACCATCACTGTGAGAAGGGCATGTCCCTGTTGTCCATAACTTATTCACCGCCAGAGGCCATGATTATTTCAACCCATGGTGACTGGTAGGACATGTCATTACACGTTTAGATAAGCCTCTCCAACAAGACCTCTCTCACTGGGCACAGACGTCAATTCAATGTCTATTCTACATTGGTTCAACGTCATTTCAAGGTTTATGTACACGTACGCTACGATCCCAATACACAGGCCTCTGTATTGTCCGTATAATTTCTAAGGAAACAGCTGGAGGCAGGGCTTTCTCCTATAGAGCTCATCTCCCCAGTACTGTAGGTCCTATGATTGAATGTGGTCTGGCGCAGAGGTGCGAAGGTGAATGGCAAAGCACTGGAGTGACGAACCGCCCTGGCTGTCTCTGCCTGGCCGGCTACCCTCTCTACATCGGGATTCTCTGCCCCTGACCCTATTACGGAAGCTGGTCTACTAGTGGTCTTTCATGCCATCCCTAGGAGGGTGCGTCACTTGAGTGGGTTGAGTCACTGATGTGATCTTCCTGTCCAGTTTTGCTCCTCCTTGGGCTCGTGCGGTGGAGGAGATCTTAATGGGCTATACTCAGCCTTGTCTCAGGGTAGTAAGTTGGTGGTCTGTTGATATCCCTCTAGTGGTGTGGTGGCTGTGCTTTGGAAAAGTGGATGGGGTTAGATCCTGCCTGGTTGGTCCTGGAGGTATTGTCGGACGGGGACACAGTCCCCCGGCACCCGTCTCAGCCTTCAGCATCTATGCTGCAATAGTCTATGTGCCGGGGGGCTAGGGTCAGTCTGTTACACATTTTGTTATGTTACAGTCTTATATTGATGAAATAGTTTTTTTTCTTCATCAATCTATACACAATAACCCATAATTAAAAAGCAAAAACAGGTTTTTGAAATGTTTGCAAATTTATATAAAAAAACAACTGAAATATCATATTTACATAAGTATTCAGACCCTTTACTCAGTAATTTGTTGAAGCACCTTTGGCAGAGACTACAGCCTCAAGTCTCAACTACAAGCTTGGCACACCTGTATTTGGGGAGTTTCTCCCATTCTTCTCTGTAGATCCTCACAAGCTCTGTCGGGTTGCATGGGGAGCGTTGCTGCAAAGCTATTTTCAGGTCTCTCCAGAGATGTTCGATCAGGTTCAAGTTCGGGCTTCTGCTGGGCCACTCAAGGACATTCAGAGACTTGTCCCGAAGCCACTCCCGCGTTGTCTTGGCTGTGTGCTTAGGGTAGTTGTCCTATTGGAAGGTGAACCTTTGCCCCAATCTGAGGTTCTGAGCGCTCTGGAGCAGGTTTTCATCAAGGATCTCTGTACTTTGTTGCGTTCATCTTTCACTCGATCATGACTAGTCTCCCAGTCCCTGCCGATGAAAAACATCCCCACAACATGATGCTGCCACCACCATGCTTGGCATTCAGGTCAAAGAGGTCAATCATGATTTCATCAGACCAGAGAATCTTGTTTCTCATGGTTGGAGAGTCCTTCAGGTGCCTTTTGACAAACTCCAAGCAGGCTGTAATCTGCCTTTTACTGAGGAGCGGGTCCCGTCTGACCACTCCACCATAAAGGCCTGATTGTTGGAGTGCTGAAGAGATGGTTGTCTTTCTGGAAGGTTATCCTATCTCCACAGAGGAACTCTGGAGCTCTGTCAGAGTGACTATCAGGTTCTTGGCCACCTCCGTAGGCCAAGGCCCTTCTCCTCCGATTGCTCAGTTTGGCCAGGCGGCCAGCTCTAGGAAGAGTCTCAGGGGTTTCAAACTTCTTCCATTTAAGAATGATGGAGGCTACTATGTCCTTGGGGACCTTCAGTGCTGCAGACATTTTTTGGTACTCTTCCCCAGATCTGTGCCTTGACACAATCCTGTCTCGGAGCTTAACAGACAATTCTGCCGACCTCATGCCATGCAGTGTCAACAGTGGGACCTTATATAGACTGGTGTGTGCATTTCCAAATCATGTCTAATCAGTTGAATTAACCACAGGTGGCCTCCAATTGTAGAAACATCTCAAGGATGTTTAATGGAAACAGGATGCACTTGAGCTCAATTTTGAGTCTCATAGCAAAGGGTTTGAATAATTACGTAAGGTATTTCTGTTTTTTTATTTTTTATAAATTTGCAAAAACTTCTACAAACCTGTTATCTCTTTGTCATTAGGGTGTATTGTGTTTAGAATGATGATAATTGTATTTATTTATCCAATTTTAAACAAGGCTGTAACATAACAAAATGTGCAAAAAGGGAAGGGAACTGAATACTTCCCGAATGCACTGTATATGGTGCAATTCTCCTGTTTTATCTGGTGTCCTGTATGAATTTAAGTATGCTCCCTCAAATTCTCTCCCTCCCTCCCCTCCCAGAAGACCTTAGCCCTAGGACCACGCCTCAGGACTACATGGCCTGGCTGTCCCCACCTGGTCACGCTGCTGCTCCAGTTTCAAATGTTCTGCCTGCGGCTATGGAACCCTGATCTGTTCACCGGACATGCTACCTTGTCCCGGACCTGCTGTTTTCTCCTCTCCCCTGTTCTCCCTCTCTTTCTCCACCTTTTATACATCTGCATTGCTTGCCGTTTGGGGTTTTAGGCTGGGTTTCCGAATAAGCACTTTGTGACATCTGCTGATGTAAAAAGGGCTTTTGTAAATCAATTTGATTGATTGATTGATTTCATTGAAATGACGTTGAAATGATTCAACCAGTGTGTACCCAGTTGGATTGTCTTCTGTTGTGGAATATTGTAGGGGTATTTGCTGCTGACATTACATTAACACACACTCGTCTGTAGTTTAGATAATTACATATAGATACATAGACTTTTTATAAACTCGTACATTTATACATCATTAATAACAGACCATGGATGCATCTTATTGCATATCAAAAATCATGCCGATCACACCAGAGACACAGGTGTTCAATATCAAAGATGAAAAACATTGACAGTTTGTTATCTCTGATCACTTCTAACTTGCATCTCAAAGACTAAATCTGATCCAATCTTTGATTCCACAATGTCAGTTATTTTAAATTGACACCTGGTCATCATTGATAGTCAATGTGCTTAGGCCTAAACAGTTGCAATCACCCTGGACTCTCAGGGAAGCACGTCACTGCTAATGTGTTGCATTTGATTTTCTCTGTTTACTCATCTCATTTGAAAACAAACTCCGATTGTCAACAAACAGGTGCCGTAGTATTTTGTTGCGAGGTTTGGCAGGTGTTTGTACACAACAGCAGGAGAACATATGCACATCCAGGTACTTTTTGCAGGTGCTGGAGTTCTAGGTGAATGAATGAATAATAAAAAGGAAAGCGCCGCACAATGCTGCTCATGCTCCCAGGTGATTTTATTTGAACAACATTTGCAGACACCACATGGTTTTTAGTGTTCTCTCTTTGCTTTCCATAGCAACATATTTTGCCTCTAATGTCCACAGTGAGTATTAAAGTTGGTGCATTTCAGCCAACTGTCTAAGAGGTGTTTTAAGACTGTTCGAAGATTCTCATAACATGTTTTTATTGATATTTGTTTTGGAGTTCACAAAAGGCTGATGTTTGATTCAAAATCGTTCACATTCTCAAAATCCTACATATTCTCTCTGAAGGATAATGGTGCAAGAGGCTGATGTTTTACGGGCTCCTAACCAACTGTGCTATTTAAAAAAAAATCTGCATTGCTTGTAACTCATTTTGTACATAATGTTGCTGCTACCTTCTCTTAGCTTCTGGACATCAAACAGTGATTACTCACCTCGCACTGGGCAAATATTCTTTCTTTTTTGAGTCCGACGCGAAGGATATACTGCTTTGTTGAGACAAGGCCGAGAAATGTACAGTACATAATATGAAAATGCTCACAAACAACTTGCTTTGAAGAATGTCTTTTTAAAAAGTTTATATGTATTCTTATCAACGTTTGAGTTTAACATTAACAGTTTTATGTGTTTGGGAAATCCGTAAAATAAAAATTGTAATGACTGTAGAACGCTCCCTCCAAACCTAATCATGACAAGCATACTCTACATTTTTGACAGTTTTACAATAGTTCTGAATTTGAAATGACAGTTGTAAATTAGCCATGTCTTAATCACTTGACATGTCTAATCTAATCTCAGGCTATGATGACTGTTCCCCTCTGGATTGGAGTTCTAATCTGTTGTAATTACAGCAGATAGCAGAGTCTGCTATTGAGTTCCTCTCTAACCAGCTTGTCAGGCAGATGAGGAAGCAATAAATCAAATGTGTTCTCATGCAGATTCCTGTGTCAAGAGTTAGTCCACCGTGACTGTCTGAGTCCACTGTCGCCATCCCAGCAAAACACGCAACCTGGCCCAAACCTCCATGCTGCTCACTGGAATATCCCAACAAGCCACAACACAATATGGGCGCTTGATTGTGAGATGATTTAATATTAAGGAAGATGATAGATCTTACTTTGCCTTCCCTATCAGTCATTAAGATGTTTGAATCTCTAGCTGTTAGAAAGATACGGGGAAATTGCTATCATGGGAAGCAGAAGATATTCAGTAAGTAATGTTTTCCCTGCCTGAGGCCACGGCTCGGCTCCGAGTGTCGACCTCCACATTGTGAATGTCATGATCTGCAGGGCAGGAGCGAGATAACAGCATACTTTAAATTGAAATGTCAACCCTTGCCATCAGAGCTAGACAATAACCATAATGGAAACTTTGTAACTACAGCTATTAAATGTTCATTAAGTGCCAGAAGCCTGCTGAAATCCCCCAGCTCACAGAGGAAGAGCTCTGATAAGAGCCTCTCTTTTACGGCCCATTATTAATGATTAAGCCTCTGGATGAGACTCATCATCTTCACCATCTGACCAAGAGCCTCCTCAACAAGAGAGATGGAGAAACATACAGAGGACATGGGTTCAACTCCAGATTTTTGGAGATATAATTACAAACTGCTGTCTTGGTATTACTGAAATGCTATTTATGTGAAGATTGCACCATCAGTGTTTAGTACGCCATGAATTCTGCATGCTTTCCATGCTCGCTCTTGTGATTAAATCTTACTTTAAAAAAAATATTTAACCTTTATTTAACTAGGCAAGACAGTTAAGAACAAATTCTTATTTACATTGACGGCCTACCAAAAGGCAAAAGGCCTCCTGCGGAGACGGGGGCTGGGATAAAAAAAAAGATATATATATATACAGTTGGAGTCATAAGTTTACATACACTTAGGTTGGAGTCATTAAAACTCATTTTTCAACCACTCCACAAATATCTTGTTATCAAACTATAGTTTCGGTTAGGACATCTACTTTGTGCATGACACAAGTCATTCTTCCAACAATTGTTTACAGACAGATTATTTCACTTATAATTCACTGTATCACAATTCCAGTGGGTCAGACGTTTACATACACTAAGTTGACTTTGCCTTTCAGCAGTTTCGAAAATTCCAGAAAATGATGGCTTTAGAAGCTTCTGTCATGACTGTCCTGATCAGGTCAGGTTACAGGAGACCACAACCCTACAGATTATCTCTCAACCCCAACAGAGGAGGAGAGATCTAGTGGTCTGAAGATGTGGGGGGGTTTTATGACCCCTCACACCCCTGGTAAATCTCAGGCCACAGACAAATTCCTTTGTCCTGTTACTTTGGAGAACCAGCCTCAGAACATTAAACATGAAATAAAGGGACTTCGGAACAATGGTTTCCGTCAGCCACAATGGTGGTCATGACGATAGATGGAATATGAAAATGTATGTCATTTCTGTTTTGTTATTAAAGGTTAAAACCTGTTATGACTGCAATCCCGATACCGGGATCGATATGACAACTACCAGTGAAAATAGAGGGCGCCAAAATTCAAACCACAGAAACCTCATAATTACAATTCCTAAAACATGCATGTGTCTGATATCATTTTAAAGCTATTCTCGTTGTTAATCCCACCAAAGTGTCCGATTTCAAATAGGCTTTTCAGCGAAAGCACTACAAACGATTATGTTAGGTCTCCACCAAACCACAATAAGCACAGCCATTTTCCAGCAAAATATGTCATTCACAAAAAACAGAAATAACGATAAAAATGAATCACTAACCTTGAATTATCTTCATCAGATGACACTCATAGGACTTCATGTTACACAATACATACATGTTTTGTTTGATAAAGTTCATATTTATATAAAACAAATCTGAGTTTACATTGGCGCGTTAGATTCACTAGTTCCAAAAACATCAAGTGATTTTGCATAGCCACATCATTCAACAGAAATACTCATCATAAATGTAGATGATAATATAGTTATACACATGGAATTATAGATATACCTCTCCTTATTGCAACCACTGTGTCAGATTTCAAAAATACTTCACGGAAAAAGAAATGCATGCAATAATCTGAGACGGCACTCAAAAGTAAAAACACCACAGCCGCAAAGATGGCGTCAACATAAACAAGAAATTACATGATAAATATTCCCTTACCTTTGATGATCTACATCAGAAAGCACTCCAGGAATCCCAGGTCCACAATAAATGTTTTTTTGTTCGAAAATGTCCGTTATTTATGTCCAAATACCTTCTTTTGTTAGCGCGTTTGGTATACATATCCAAACGCTAATTCTGGTCAGCGTTATATCAGACAAAAACTTCAAAAAGTGATATTACCGGTCGAAGAAACATTTCAAACTAAGTACATAATCAATCATTAGGATGTTTTTAACATATAGCTTCAATAAAGTTCCAACCCGGAGTATTCCTTCTTGTCTTCGTGAGCCATGGAACGCAAGTGACTACCATGAGGAAAAAGTGTGATCACAAAATGGCTGCTTGATGTACATCTGATATATTCTGCTCTCATTTACTCCCACAACAACATAGAAGCCTCATTATAATCTATATTGATGGTTGACATCTAGTGGAACCCCTAGGCAGTGCAACATCATTCATATATCAAGGGGATTTCATTGGGGACTCTGGTGAATACATACAAGCTCAGATTTCTGACTTCCTGTTTTGATTTCAACTCAGGATTTTGCCTGCCAATATGAGTTCTGTTATACTCACAGACATCATTCAAACAGTTTTAGAAACATCAGAGTGTTTTCTATCCAATACTACTAATAATATGCAAATATTAGCAACTATGACCGTTTGATATGGGCACCTTTCATCCAAGCTACTCAATACTGCCCCTGCAGCCATAAAAAGTTAATAGATGCCGTTATTACGAAAACATTGTAACGTGAAGAGTTTTCCTTGTATATGTTTGATGTTTATACATTGTACGGTGTATGGAAAATAGCCAAATCAAAGAGAATGTTTTGGGGAAGAGCAAATGTTAAGTTAGTTGTCTAAAATTGGATTTGAAAAAAATCTAGACCTTGCCTCATTAACTTGGTATGCCCAGAGAACTGCCCTAAAGGCAGTTACACTGACTTCTGACCCAAGGGTATAAAACCTGTGAGTAAAGAATTTACAGGAGGACTACATGACCCCAGCTGCAGCAAAGTCTAAAAAGTCAACGAACCCAGAACGCAACGCAAGTTTGAGGACAAAGAAATCCTTTTCTACCCAAGCTACGGATGAGTAGCTGTGTCTAAGCGGGTGAATTCAAGTCAACCACCTAGCCTCCATCTCCCATCGAACCGTGGTATCTAAAGGGTTTCATTCCTATGCTGTGAGCTCTGAGCTACAGAGCTGTCTGTCCTCAGAAGACCCCTTCCAGAGTAAAGGGTGAGGGAACAGACTCCTAAGCCAAAAAGGACACTGACATCGGGAGGACTCTCAGAGAGGTGCGCCAGAGTAGCGCGTCATCGAACAGCTGAAAGCCTACGCAGAGAATCCTCGGAGATCATCCCCATGTAATTAAATCATTATATTCTGACCCATAAGAGCGGCAGTTTGGGGCAAGGCTAGGGTTAGAATAGCATAGCTAACAAATTCACCCAAATGTATATTTCTGTTGTGTACTTTCTGTTATCTCTCTCTATTGAAATCCCCATCGTGGGTAACACGCGCCATAGTGTGTTGGCCCGTTATAAGTTCTAATCAATAGCCTATAATGTGTTTTGTCTATGTGTATCTTTTATCATCATTTTAGCTTTTTAGTAAATAAATATTCAACTAAGATTAGTGTGGTACGAATTCATTGGTGAGACCCGGGTCCGTGCAGATTCACGGGCTACACGATGTTCAGAACGAGATTGGGAGAGGCAACTGGTTAATTAGCGGTTGTTGTCGAATCGCTATTCTGATATTCTTTGAGTTCATTTGGGAAATAGAAACTCAATAAAAAATAGTTATCCCATGGTGCCCCAGGTTAATGAGTTAATAATTGCTTGATTCAGTTAATCACGCAATTAGAAACTTTAATCATTCGATCAACAACAGTCATCACATTAACTAATACAACGTCACGGCACTTCTGATAGGCTAATTGATATCATTTGAGTCAATTGAAGGTGTACCTGTGGATGTATTTCAAGGCCTACCTTCAAACTCAGTGCCTCTTTGCTTGACATCATGGGAAAATCAAAAGAAATCAGCCAAGACCTCAGAATTCTTTTGTAGACCACCACAAGTCTGGTTCATCCTTGGGAGCAATTTCCAAACGCCTGAAGGTACCACGTTCATCTGTACAAACAATAGTACAGAAGTATAAACAGCATGGGACCATGCAGCCATCATATCGCTCAGGAAGGAGACGCGTTCTGTCTCCTAGAGTTGAACATACTTCAGTGCGAAAAGTGCAAATCAATCCCAGAACAACAGCAAAGGACCTTGTGAAGATGCTGGAGGAAACAGGTTCAAAAGTATCTATATCCACAGTAAAACAAGTCCTATATTGACATAACCTGAAAGGCTGCTCAGCAAAGATGAAGCCACTGCTCCAAAACCGGCATAAAAAAGCCAGACTACGATTAGCAACTGCACATGGGGACAAAGATAATACTTTTTGGAGAAATGTCCTCTGGTCTGATGAAACAAAAATAGAACTGTTTGGCTATAATGACCATCTTTATGTTTGAAGGAAAAAGGTGGAAGCTTGCAAGCCGAAGAACACCATCCCAACCGTGAAGCACGGTGGTGGCAGCATCATGTTGTGGGGTGCTTTGCTGCAGGAGGGACTGGTGCACTTCACAAAATAGATGACAAGGAGGCCTACAAACCTGACTCAGTTACACCAGCTCTGTCAGGAGGAATGAGCCAAAATTCACCCAACCTATTGTGGGAAGCTTGTGGAAGGCAGCAACACAACATGGCAGCAGCACAAAACATAGTACAAACATTATTGGGCACAGACAACAGTACAAAGGGCAAATAGGTAGAGACAACACTACATCATGCAAAGCAGCTACAACTGTCAATGATTGATTCTTTGAATGAAGATATTGAGATAAAACTGTCCAGTTTGAGTGTTTGTTGCAGCTCGTTCCAGTCTCTATCTGCAGTGACCTGGAAAGAGGAGCGACCCAGGGATGTGTGTGCTTTGGGGACCTTGAACAGAGTGTGACTGGCAGAATGGGTGTTCTATATGGAGGATGATACTTAATGATGGAATAACTCAGACTTGTGTAAATCATTAATTGACATAATTGGGAGACATACTGTAAGTGTGCAGATCCCAAGTCAGAATACAGCCCTAGTAGCGTTAATTATTGTAAAGTTCCAGTAGTTTCCCTGAGAGATAAACCTGACTCGTTGTCATTCACATCAGGGGGAGAAATGGAGATTGCCCTCTACCCCTTTGTTACTGCGATCAGCTGTGTCTGAATGGAAGAAATCCTGCAGGAGCCAGCTAGTATTGATCCAACCAGCAATCTCACAGAAAGCTCTATACATTTACAATAAAAGGGTGACAGAAAGGGTGACACTGCTCTCATTTGGAGTGGAGTGGTTTATAGGGAGAAACTAGCGGTTGTCATTGGTTGCCTTGTTTCATATTCTGTCTTGGTCCACCCAATTTCCTAAATGCCTCTGTAGAGTATATGCAAAGTACAGTGGATAGATGCTCTGGTTGTTGTAAAATGCTGACTTACTTTGTAGCTGATGGCGTCATGGTGCCACTTCAACATTGGATCAACATTTCATCATGTTTCAAGAAGCAGAGTGAGATTTGAATTAGGATATGTGTCCGGAATAATAAGCCTAGTTGTGAGACTGAGACTTTAACCAGTTTAACAGTAGCTTGCACTGGATGTCTTGAAAAGACAGTGACAGTTACAACCCAGCAGCCATTTTGCCTTCTGTTGGATCAGGTTGATTTAATCTCTGACTGCTGCTTGATTTTGTCAGACTGTTTCCTCAGGCAAAATGTAAGCAAATGTAAGCATTTAAGTGAATTGAAAGTTATGTGGGATGTCTAAATTCAGTTTAGTGAGACAGAACACACAACAGTTTACATTTCTGATTCATGCCCAATTTATCATCCTTCACAGACCTGTTGCCTTCAGTGTCAATCGGTTTGACAGTCAGTCAAATGCAATTTTCCCATTCATTTCAGTTTTACATGAATATGACTCACTGTTGCCCTGGCAACAAAGGAATAGGCCCTACCCATGATGCTATTTAAATTCAGAGATTTCATCAGGCTAACCTATCAATCAAAACCCCTCAGGAAGAGTGTAACATTGAAAGGTATTATTTTACCTGACCTTGAGAATAATTATAATCTACTATTCTTTGTTTTCTAGATGACATTACACAGCTCATAAATATGATTAAGTATTAACATGCACCATGTGTTAATGATCATAGGCACATAACATGATGTTCTGAAATGATTTACATCACCTTTGATTTCAAAGTGAGGACAAGAAAATATAACTACTACTCATCTAAGAACTGCCTGTCAGGCAATCATTTCAATTACTTAGTCTCTCACTCTAGATAGCGTCCCCTTTTAGGGGCGGAGTCTAGAAATATCCAATCACAGAACGTCTGTCATAGACAGATAGGTGTAGCGGCTAATAGTGGACAACTCTCTATAAGGGGCCGTAGTCTGATCCCATCTTCACTTCTTTCGTATTCCTCACAGATTCGATTAAGATCAAATACATTTCAAATCAAATGTATTTATAAAGCCCTTCTTACATCAGCTGATATCTCAAAGTGCTGTACAGAAACCCAGCCTAAAACCCCAAACAGCAAGTAATGCAGGTGTAGAAGCATGGTGGCTCGGAACAACTCCCTAGAAAGGCCAGAGAGGAAACAGGCAATGAGGGGTGGCCAGTCCTCTACTGGCTGTGCCGGATCCTTTACTCTCCTCAGATATCGACTTGGACTTCTGCTTTCCTTTTTACCTGTGGGCTGTCAATGACTCCACTTTCAAGCGTAGGGCAGCAGCTTCTTGTCGAGAGAATTGAGCTCCCACAAAAGCTATTTCTCAGTCTCTGGCTCAGCTAGCGCCACACAGCTAGCTCTCGCCGTACCAGCCCCCTTAGCTCCCTGCTTGGTGCTGCTTATTCCCTCCAGGGTGGAAGAAAGAAACTACTTGTTGTGTGTATGTACTGACATGTACTGTATGTGTAACTGATAGATGCACACACACACGCACACACACACACACACACACACACACACACACACACACACACACACACACACACACACACACACACACACACACACACACACACACACACACACACACACACACACTACATGTTAATCTTTTTAAATGTATGTACATTTTAAAGTCTTTTGTCTGTAATGTCTTTTTTATTATGTGTTGGACCCCAGTAAAACTAGCTGTCGCCATTGGTGTTGGCTATTGGGGATCCTAATAAATCAAATCACAAGGAAAGACGCTTTTGAGATTTGTTTAAACACACTAAGTCAGTGGTATTCAAAGTCCAGGGGAACTGCAATGGGGTCGGCAAAATGTTTTTTAAAAATGGGAACAAAAATGTAAGAGTACAGATTATTGTATGGGACAATATACAAACGTTTTTCAGAAAGATAAGTTGAAAAATACAATTTATTGAGAAAATGTATTCATTGGTTTATTTTCATTTTTATAAGAGATACAGAAAATGTAATGAATTGAAAGTTATTTGTTGATGTAAAAATGAAAAATTACCGATCTTAAGGTTGTGTCATTAGATTTGGGGTGGGGCAGGGTGGCGAGAAATACAAAATAAAAAATGGGTTCCCCTCTGAATTCCTTTTTAATTCCACTTCTCTATGTTAACCTAGCTAGCTAACAAAGAATGCACATTCTCTTCAGCTAGCAGTGTGCTTGCTATAGCTAGGCTACTAACCCTCAAAATGAATGCTAGCTAGATAAATGCGGGGACTAGCTGGCTACATAGCTAAGCATCGGCAAAACACACAACTAGAACTAGCTCCTTGGCTAACTCTCTACTTACACGGTAGGATTTCTCTCTCACCCAGCTTACCAGAGCCCTCGCTATCTTACCAGAGCGCTCGCTAGCTGGTCTTAAGGGCCCTCTAGCCTGTAGAGCAACTTCACCTTGTGGTGCTCTCCGGCTTACTGCTTGCCATTTACGACAGGCCCATGGCTATCGCTTTCCCTTGCCAGGTGACCGATACCAGGCACCCGAGCCCCATGTCTGCCCCTGCGGCTCTCGTATCTCAGAGAAAGACTCCCATCCTCTCTGCTTTGCCTGTTTGGGACAAGAGCATGTTCGAGAGGCAGTCAATTACCCTGAGTCTTGTCTGCCCTGCAGCACACTGTCTAGGGTTAGCCTAAGAACAAAAAGACATCTCCTGCTTTCCATAATCCCCCACCGGTGTAGCCCCCTCAGGTTAACTATCTTAACACCTAACATAGTGCACCCATTCGGTCAGAGCACTTAACGTGTCCACCTTACTTACAGCTTATCAAGCTGAGCTGCTGAAAGACATGGCAAGTCAACGCACAGCTGACCCTGCTATGTGGGAGGAAAACTGTCATCAAAGATCTCAACCTCCATGCCTCTCCCGATGCCATACTGAGTTGTGGCAGTACCATGATCCTTGCGGTAGTAGGAGAAAGGACCCTTTGGCTGGACTCGGCCAGCCTTACAGTCAGGGAAGAATCTGGCCTCTTGGATGTCCTTATTACCATCAGTGGGTTGTGTGGGCCATCTGTCACTGCCATCCATCAGAAATGCAATTCGTGGTCCTCCCGAGTATCGCAGTGGTCTAAGGCACTGCATCGCAGTGCTATAAGCATCACTACAGACCAGGGTATGATCCCAGGCTGTGTCACAGCCCGTCATGACCGGGAGACCCATGAGGCGGCGTACAATTGGCCAGCGTCGTCCGGGTTAGGGGAGGGTTTGGTCGGCCGGGATTTCCTTGTCCTATCGTGCTCTAGTGACTCCTTGTTGCAGGCCGGGTGCAAGGTGACTTTGGTCACCAGCTGGAAGGTGTTTCCTCCAACACACTGCTGCGGCTGGCTTCCCAGGTTAAGCGAGCAGTGTGTCAAGAATAGGGCTGTGGCGGTCACGAAATTTCGTCAGCCAGTGATTGTCAAGCAAATAACTGGTGGTCTCACGGTAATTGACTGTTAATTTAGCATCTCCTGGCTTCCACACGTAGCCTACAAGCCACCAATAAAGACCCTTTTTTAAGGAGTAATATAGCCTAAACCTTCACAATAAATCCATTATTTATTTTAGACAGGTCTTAAGAAGCATGATATGAAGAATATGTATTCTATTTCAGAAGAACAGAATAGAATACTCTGGTCTGTCCTTATGTTAGGTCCTGATCTGGCTTTGCAAAATGGCTGTGTCTACACTAGTTCATTTAGCAGACAAGATTCGCTTAAATTTCCATGGCATTATTTTATAGTATGAAGAATACAATTGAACAAAGCTGAATAAAATATAAATATTTTCTCTGAACGATTTGAGAGAGTACGCACTATTCTGTGTTGAGCGGTTAACAAAGAAATAGGTACTCATTTATGCTTAATTTAGAGTTATTAATGTAACTTTAGTTGTTGGGCTATATGTTTTGATTTTTAATACATGGTAAGGCTGCATGATGCAACTCTAACGAGGATTTGAAAAAAATAGCTTGAAAGGCATGAGCTCTGCTTTGTTTTTTTTTGCGCAGGCAGTACACACATTCACAATTTGACAAGCACTTAATAATGCCTCGAATTTCATGGCGGCATCCCCTTTGTGGCCGTAATGCACCCATGCCTTTTACGGCCAGTGGCCATTGTGCTCTTGGCCCGGAGTACTGCGTTGTGCCCTTCTCCCTGAGTGCTGCTCGCTCCTAAGCACCTCTCACTTACATGGCTATCCATCATGTGCTCTCGGGTCTTTCTCACAGGCTATAAGTGAAGACAGACACGTCGGGGACGCAACTTCGTGTGTCCATATCCAATTCTGAGGTGCATATTGAAGATATTGGAAGAACTATCCACATTTACTCTTCATCAGCCAACAACATGAGTAGGCCTAATGAACAGCAAATGCACTAGCCTATGTCAATCTGTCCCCCATAGTATAAAAGTCAACCTATTCTATTCTGTGTGAGAAATAAACAAAGATAGTCTGGGAAATTTTGGGATGCAATAGATCCCAAATTAATACAACCACTAGCATAAAAAACGGTTTTAATTAAGCAATGTGGCTAAAGCAACAGATCAGAACATTTCACTTAAAATGTTGATAAACTATAAGGCTATTTCTTCACAGTATAAGCTCGATTGTTCCATCAGTGGGAAAACATCATTATCAAAAGTGACCGCAAATGTGATAATGCATGAATGCTTTTTTTTTATAAAGGTGCATTTGTATGGTGAAAATGATCTTCCACAAACTTGAAACTCATGTGCTGCTTATGTATGCCAGGTAGCCTCTAAACCCCTTGTAAAGTGGATGAATGCTTAATTGTTTGGGCCACTTTAGTTGTGATAGAAACCTTATCAAAACATATAGGCCTATGGGCTAGGCTATGTGCGACTATGATTTGAAAAAGTCACACAACAAAAGGCAGTTTCTTATGTTGGGCATCATTAACAAGTGATAATTTATAATTCACAAGTGATAGGCTAATATTGTCACCCATCAGACTATTCTTCATTTAATCTTGTCTTTACATATACGAAATAATATATGTGTGAAATGTGTTTAGAATTTAGAATGGACCATTATCATGCACCGGTCTCGAAACAGCACTTAAAAAGCGAACGGAGGATGCTTTTCCATTGATTAATTTTCGTGCCAGCCAGGTAGGCTATACTCCTGTTGTAAAGATAATTAATGCATAATAATAGGAAAGTGGAGAAATAAATATAGTAGACCTAGCCTATAGAAAGCTGATGGGATCCTCCTGTTTTTGATATAGGCCATCACTCTGTTTTATCGGCAATTGCATAGTGTTGTTTCTTTGGCTATGCCGGATTAAGTAATATGACATGATTTTTTAATATCTACCTCATCTCTGTACCCCACACATACAAATATATGTATTGTCGTGTCTTTGGCTATGCCGGATTAAGTGATATGACATGCTATTCTATAAAATAATTTCTCCGTAATTACTATTACCTGATTGAGCTAATCATGTAAAGGTAATTAGCTTGAGAGTCGGGCACCACAAAATAATATTTATAGAGCTGTTATCTTCCGAATAAACTCTTAAAGACCTAGTAATATTTTACATCAATAGCAGTCAATAATAATCATCATCTTAATTCAGTCTCATCTGAAAATGGTAAATTCTTGGTTATCTGCACGAACCCTGGCTAACAATTTGAATCAGCAATACAAAATTGGGTTTAATTATTTATTTACTAAATACCTAACTAATCACACAGAATTACACTTACACATAATTAAATCATAACTTGATTACAAATGTCATAAAGGAAAACGTCCCTAGCGGGCGGAACAGATATGACAGCTTGTTACACAAAGAAAAGGGCTGGGTTTGAGTGAAAGAGCGGGAAGACTGCGGGACACAGGGAGAAGCTATGCTATCGTAAATACAGTATCTTATCCATTCTAAATTACCGCCCATTTGGAAAAGGAAAATGCAATAAATATTTACTCTGAGCTGCGCTTCGGTAGGTTGGTGGTAGATGGAAGGCCATAGTGCCAAACCGAGTCCTTTGAAGAATGTCTCTGGTTGTCAATTGGATACGTTGTAGTAATGTTGTTGGGTGATAGACGGGTTACTCTGTCTGTTCCTTCCTTACCCTCGTTGCATCTGCTGTTGCTAACTCAACGGCTAGGAGGTATCACTTCTGTAGTGAATAAGAGTTCAAAGTTCATACCATTCGCAACCAAAGCTCACGCTGATGTTGGCTTCGTTCTGTAGTTATTATCTGAACCATTCTGACATAGGACCGTCGTCCTACAACCTCGGAACAGGAAGTTATATTGTTGTCAAGGGCTTATATAGGAAGGGAGAGGAGGGCGTGTTTGAATTTTTTTTATAGCCCATGTCCCTTCACAGGGGCGGGCCACTGCTTGAGCAGAGCCATATCTTATGAAAACCCAAATCTCACATTTTAGAAGCTAAAATCACATTTCATCCCATCACGAATAATTTCATCTTCAAACATTTAAATAAAACATCAATTCCGTGTGAATCCGATAACTCTGATGTGTAGACTTTCCACTTTGTCATCTTATCATTGATGAGAATGTTTCAGATGACAACCGAACTGACATAATATTCATTAAGTACCACCGGATATGTTCAATTGTTCGGATTACCAGAATATAGTTAATTTCCCCCCACCTACTGATGTTCCCAGAATTTCTATGTTAACCAAGGGTATTGCAAATGGAGAAAAAGGGGTAAAAGTAAAAAAATAATTTTAAAAACGTGAATTCGTTGGACGGAGGATGAAGTTTGACTTCTGTATACGCCACAGACCCGGGCCCCTTGGAGCCTCTTTTGGTCCTGCACTAAAACTCCCAGTGGGGTTATTTGGAAGGGCACAAACAGTCCTTAGCTGCAATGTCAGTTAAATTCCCGCCCATCAAGCCCCCTGGTGGCCTGAAGGACCAGAAAGTCTAGGAGTCACTCCCTAGCCTATGAGAAAGGCAACGCACACAGCACTCAGTGGTCCCTGCCTTACCCTCTCTCCAGTTCCAAGAAGACATCTTTCCCCACCCGTTGATACAGAATAATTTCTCTATGTCAGTTCTACCTATCCAATATACAGCAGCTCATATTTTTGACCATGCTACACAGTGGTAAGGCTGGGAGAAGCCCTCACGCTCATAGCTCTCTCCCCGAATACCTTATTCCAGCCTGAAGACATGTTCAATCTCCCTTGGCAGAGGACGGCAGAACATCAGTTGCCCTTGAAGCACTACCTCTCAAAAAACTTTTCCAGGCATCCCGCCTTAGGCTCAGAGCACGTTATTACATTTTAATAGACAACTCCTCACTTCGCCGCTACAGGACATTCTTGCCTCAGGCATTTGAGAGTCTCAGCACCTGCCGTGCATGCACAGTCTCCCCCTGAATGGTATACTTGGTTGCTTCGGGAACATAGGCTTCAGCCCGAGACCCTAACGGGCTCCTGCGTTGTTGGTTCTTGGGGACTTTCAGCAACGCGAAAGGCTCCATTGCTAAAGGATTTGCACTGCCTCTCTTATTACAGTGGTTCTCCTCGGGGACCCACAGACTGTTCACAATTTTGCTTTAGCCATTAACTAGCTCACTTGATCATCTAATCAAGGGCTAGATATTTATTTGACAAGTTGAATCAGGTACACTAGCTCCAAAATAGTTCAAATACATGGAAAGCTGGGGCTCCCCAAAGAGAGGTTTGAGAACACTGCCTAGCGAAATTTAAAAAATTGTGTTCCACACAAGTAGATTCCCAAGATTATGGGTCATGTCTGTCTCTCTGCTACAAGGTACAGTATAGCAATTTTCTGCCATAAGAAAGCCTACACCCTGGCAGCTACCGTTACACAGGGATCGGTGACCCAAACAAATGGAGAGATCTTCCATTTTTTTATTGCAACAGATCTACCTCTGAAAGTTGTGCAGACTATTCATAGAGCTAGAGCCCCTGTCACATGTTCACTATATGGCAATAAATTGCAGTGTGTTTGGTACAGTGAGGAAACTAACGCTGATCTGTTGTTTTCTGCATGGCGCCCAAAGCCGTTCCATGTATTTGAACTACAGTACAATACATGGACAGCTAGTCCCATCCTGGGATTTGTCTACTATGCTTGAGGCCTTTTCACAACCACTGTTTGAGCCACTGCAAAACATGGGAATAAGATCTCTAATATAAAACCACTTTACTACTCCACGGAGGAAGAGCCTCTCTACCATTTGTGTCCAGTGCGCGAATTGTGCATCTATAGTTGAAGTCGGAAGTTCAACACTTATGTTGGAGTCATTAAAACTTGTTTTTTAACCATTCCACAAATGTCTTGTTAACAAACTATAGATTTGGCAAGTCGGTTAGGACATCTACTTTGTGCATGACACAAGTAATTTTTCCAACAATTGTTTACAGACAGATTATTTAACTTATAATTCACTGTATCACAGTTCCAGTCGGTCAAAAGTTTACATAAACAAAGTTGACTGTACCTTTTAACAGCTTGGAAAATTCCAGAAAATGATGTCATGGCTTTAGACGCTCCTGATAGGCTAATTGAAATAATTTGAGTCAATTGGTGTACCTGTGGATGTATTTCATGGCCTACTTTCAAACTCAGTGCCTCTTTGCTTGACATCATGGTAAAATCAAAAGAAATCAGCCAAGACCTCAGAATTTGTTTTTGTAGACCTCCACAAGTCTGGCTCATCCTTGGGAGCAAGTTCCAAATGCCTGAAGGTACCACGTTCATCTGTATGAACAATAGTATGCAAGTATAAACACCATGGGACCACGCAACCATCGTACCGCTCAGGAAGGAGACGCATTCTGTCTCCTTGAGAGGAATGTACTTTGGTGCAAATCAATCGTAGAACAACAGCAAAGGAACTTGTGAAGATGCTGGAGGAAACAGGTACAAAAGTATCTATATCCACAGTAAAACAAGTCCTATATTGACATATCCTGAAAGGCCCCTCAGCAAGGAAGAAGCCACTGCTCCAAAACCGTCATAAAAAAGCCAGACTACGGTTTGCAACAGCAAATGGGGCCAAAAAAGGGGGAGGTTTGCAAGCCGAAGAACACCATCCCAACCGTGACGCACGGGGTGGCAGTATCACGTTGTGGGGGTGCTTTTCTGCAGGAGGGACTGGTGCACTTCACAAAATAGATGACCTCATGAGGAGGGGAAATTATGTGGATATATTGAAGCAACATCTCAAGACATCAGTCAGGAAGTTAAAGCTTGGTCGCAAATGGGTCTTCGAAATGGACAATGACCCCAAGCACACTTCCAAAGTTGTGGCAAAATGGCTTAAGGACAACAAAGTCAAGGTATTAGAGTGACCATCACAAAGCCCTGACCTCAATCCTATAGAACACAGAACTGAAAAAGCGTGTGCGAGCAAGGAGGCCTACAAACCTAACTCAGGTACACCAGCTCTGTCAGGAGGAATAGGCCAAAATTCACCCAACTTATTGTGGGATGCATGTAGAAGGCTTCCCGGAACGTTTGACCCAAGTTAAACAATTTAAAGGCAATGCTACCAAATACTAATAAATAAATAATTCTCTCTATTATTATTCTGACATTTCACATTCTTAAAATAAAGTGGTGATCCTAACTGACCTAAGACAGGGCATTTTTACTCTGATTAAATGTCAGGAATTGTGAAAAACTGAGTTTAAATGTATTTTGCTAAGGTGTATGTAAACTTCCAACTTAAACTGTACATGGACAGGATGAAAGCCCTACTAGATGGATCAGATCTTGGTCTTTTGTGCACCTACCCACACAGGGAGGCCCTTTTCCGCCAGCGTTTGTCCTAATGGATAGTGGAGGCTGTTATAATGGCATATCAGAGCAATGGTTTAACGTCTGCTTAAGGGCTCACTCCACCAGAGGTATGACTACATCGTGGACTTTTTTCAAGGCATCTCTGTTCAAGAGATTTGTACTGCGGCATATTTGGGTATCCCTCTTCATGAGGGTCTACCGACAATGTCACTGCGCCCTTGTTAGCGCATATGGAGCTTAGAGTCGGGGCTTCTGAGGGTTTATTCTGTCTAGACTTGACTTCTTAGAGTATATGAGCACTACAGGTGTTGGCTACTTTATAATTGAAATATAACAATGATGGCGAACTTTAGGTATGGTAGGGACAGCTCAGGGCTTCATGCCCTCTTCTATCCCTCTTCTCTGTTTCCAGTTGAGGTTTTGGATTTGGGTAAGGGAAAGGTTGGGGGGAATTGTACAAACATTGTGGTTATAGTTGTTGTAATGAGCTTTGTTTAACAGGTGCGGGCAGAGAAGATCACAGAAAGGTCAGGTCCTTTCACAGTGACAGTGCCTTCAGAAAATATTCATGCCCCTAGACTTTTTACACATTTTCTTCTGTTACAGCCTGAATTTTTGTCACTGGCCTACAGATAATACCCCATAATGTCAAAGTGGAATTATGTTTTTCAAAAAATTATATTTAATTATTAAATTAAAAGCTGAAATGTCTTGATTCAAAAAGTATTCAAAACCCCTTGGTAATGGCAAGCCTACATACATTCAAGAGTAAAAATGTGCTTACAAGTCATGGACTCACTCTGTATGTCACAATAGTTAACAATTATCTCTGTACCCTACTCTTACAGATAATTGTAAGGTCCCTCAGCCGAGCTGTGAATTTCAAACAGATTCAACCACAAAGAACAGGGAGGTGTTCCAATGCCTCGCAAAGAAGGGCAACTATTGGTATATGGGTAAAAATTAAAAAGCAGACATTGAATATCCCTTTGAGCATGGTGAAGTTATTACACTTTGGATGGTGTATCAATACACCCAGTCACTACAAAAATACAGGAATCCTTCCTAACTCAGTTGCCAGAGAGGAAGGAAACCGTTCAGGGATTTCACCATGAGTCACCAATAGTGACTTTTAAACGGTTACAATGGCTGTGATTAGGAGAAGACTGAGCATGGATCAACAACATTGTAGTTACTCCACAATACTAATCCAATTGACAGAGTGAAAAGACGGAAAAATGTACATAATACAAATATTCCAAAACATGCATCCTGTCTGCAACAAGGCACTAAAGTGATACTGCAAATTCACTTTTTGACCTGTATTGAAATGTTTTTTGGGGGGCAAATCCAATACAACACATTACTGAGTACCACTCTCCATATTTCCAAGCATGGTGGTGGCAGCATCATGTTATTGGTATGCTTGTAATCGTTAAGGATGAGAGTTTTCCAGGATTAAAAAAACAGAATGGAGCTAAGCACAGGCAAAATCCTAAAGGAAAACCTGATTCAGTCTGCTTTCTACCAGACACTGGGAGATTAATTCACTTTTCAGCAAAACAACCTAAACACAAAACCAAATCTACACTGGAGTTGCTTACCAAGAAGGCAGTACATGTTCCTGAGTGACCTAGTTACAGTTTTGACTTAAATATGCTTGATAATCTATGGCAAGTCTTGAAAATGGGTGTCTAGCAGGGATTATCAACAATTTGACAGAGCTTGAAGGATTTAAAAAATAATATTGGGCAAATATTGTAAAATCCAGGTGTGCTAAGCTCTTAGAGACTTACTCAGAAAGACAGTTGTAGTTGCTGCCAAAGGTGTTTCTAACAGGTATTGACTCAGGTTTGTGAATACTTATGTAAATGAGATATTTCTGTGTTTCTTGTTCAGTACATTTGCTAACATTTCTAAAAACATGTTTTCACTTTGTGAAGATAGGTGACATTATTTAAATGGTTTTATCCATTTTGAATTCAGGCTGTGACAACAAAATGTGAAATAAGTCAAGCAATATGAATACTTTCTGAAGGCACTGTAATTATTGGTTGAGGTTTTTAAAAGGCCTACCAGGTAAGTATATGTTTTTAAAGCCATTCTTATTTTTTAAAGTTCATTACAGGAAAGTATACATGATTAAATGGCAAGCATGTCTTTAAAACGCCATTCCGGGTAAGTATATGGTAAGTGTAACTGTTCTTATAAAGATTTGTTAGTAGTTAAGAAAGGGTGTGTTCATTTCTATTTAAAATGTCCTAAAAACAGCCTCAGGCATACTGCTCCTCCATAAATTGCATATGGGCAAGTAAAGTGTCAATCTCCAGCGCATAACAAAAATATGGTTAAAATGTCCTTTTTCAGTACCGTTAAAATTATTGTCAATGGTTAAAAAGGGTGGCCTGCAGTGCAGTGTCTCAGGGGCCATAACAAGTTAGTTTAAAAGTTGTAAATGGTTTTAGAATGATTTGGGGGTGAAAACCATATGTTAAAAACTGTATCAGCAGAATTAATAGTGGATCAAATCTGGTACAACATACATCAAATTTTAAATGATTGAAATAGCCGTTAGTCATAAAACTGTCAATATTTAAGAAGGTTCTGAATGACTCGCAGTTTGACATAAGACTTCCCCGCGTTACACCAGTCTGGTGTCGCATGCTCAAAGAGTGGCCAGATGTAGCTCTGGTACACTCGGGTGGCTGTTCCTGGGGAGGCTCCTCCTTTTCTTCTGCAGAGTATCCTTAGGTGGTTTAGGTGCTTCCTTCCCTCCTCCAAGGAGGCTATATGAGCACTCCAAGACAGGTTCTCTTGGAATGTGACCCAGAGGAACTTGGCTGTCTGGGTCGTCTGGAGGACCTGTCCATAGCTTCAGGTTCACTTGGCTGTTTCATTTGTTTTTTTTGGAGAAGTGGGCAAATCAAAAGTAATTTGTCACATGCTTCGTAAACAGATGTAGACAAACAGTGCAATGCTTACTTATGTGCCCTTCCCAACAACGCAGAGAGAAAAAATAGAAAAATAGATGCACTGGATTTTCAGGGGATTTAGTGTCACCCGACACAGATTGTCCCAGTTCTAGATTGTTGTTGTGTTCTCTAGCTTTTTTCCAGCTTGGGCAAAGTTCTTGGAGGCCCAATAACAGAGATTGTCTGCGAACTGGGATACTTGTCCCTCTCTTGGATAGAGGTAATACATATCACATATGTACTTTAAAAACAGTACAGGGCTTAGGGCAGAGCCTTGGGGTACTCCCGCCTCTGGGGAGAACCTGCATGATGTGGCTTCTCCCACCCTCTCCCCCTAATTTAAAACACTGTTTTAAAGCCACATCTTATCGAATGCCTTCTCGATGTCGAAAAATACTGCTTTTGTTGAATCCCCTTTGTACATCGTCGGCCTGGTGTACTCCGAGGGCTCCTATGTGGTCGAAGTGCCTCTGGAGTCGGTCAGCCAAGACTCTTTCCAACAGCTTCATCAAGTTGATCAGTAGGCTGATGGGCCTATAGTTGACTGGCTGGTGAGGGTCCCCGTACCTGGCTTGGGGATCATTGTGATAGACTTTCAATGGTGTCCTTTCCTGGTGCCTTGATCTTCAGTTTCTTGATGTGTTCCTGCAGCTCTGTGACGGAGACGGAAGTGATGACTGGGTGACTGGTGTCAAGAGTGGGGCTGATGGGTAGAGATACCAACCTGACGGTTAACAGTGGTCTTCCACTTAAGGTTAATTAAACAAGGGGTCCTGTCAGGACAGGAATGGATGTTTTTAAGATGATCTTTAACTATTTGATGCATACAAATACAGAGGTGTGATCATTCTACAGTGGTCCCTGCAGCATACGCTCAAACCTGTGTGATCAGAACACTTCATTAGAATGTCTAGTTACGATTGACACAACAGTTAGCATTTGAGATGGCCACACAGTTTTTTCACCGAAAGATTTTGCCAAACAGTCTTTAGAATGTTAGGTCCTCAATGTGAGCAGTACATTTTTTTAATATATATTTTAAAAAAATGTTATGCAATGTTCAGACATTCACATTGTCATCCAAATTGAAAAATGTTGGCTATATTATTCCAAGCACTAACTTGAGGAAAGAGGGAGCTAACACAAGCATTCATATTTGACAACTCTCGGCTGATAGGAACTTTAACATAAACGAGCTAATAGCAATTACTGGTTACAAGTCATCACATCATGGGTGAAATAATTGAGTAAAACACTTTCTAAAAGTCTAAAGTAAACCGACGGTGGGTAGAGTTTGTGTGAACGGCCATATTGTTTTTCCACATCAACCAAAGAAAAGGTGACAAGATGAGTTGTCTGTTTGTAGTATGCATGTTGAAGAGGGTGTGTTGTTTACCATCATTCACTTCCAGAGGTTTTCTCTAAAGACAAGTGAACCATCCCTTCACCTCATTTTGTTGTAACATCTTTGGTCTGACATACATTTACGTGACACCCAGAATGCATTGTATGATGTCAACAAACATGGCACCACACATAGATGGCTATTAGCTTAGCATTAGCTCATCATAATCAGTACAACCTAAAAAAAAGTATTTTACACACATCATAGGTGTCCATTACAATCTATGCAAGAATCAGAATGCATGATTTGTCACCAGTACTTGAAAATGTGAATAAAACAGTAAACAAATTGTTACCACACAAACCATTTTCTGAAAATTATTTATTGATACAGGTGGAGCGTGCCGGCAGTCAATCACATAACCTATGACACTCACTCGGAGCAATTCAATGTTATGGTTTATGTATGTAGCTAGTGGGCTAAGCTGTAGCATTAGCATTATCTTTCAAAAGGAGACAACTCACAACCTCTCCACTGTCCATACAGCAACCATGTCAGCCACAGGGAAGGTGGACCACCTGACGGGAGAGAAAAATATCAAACCAGATTGTGTGCTTGACTATAACCTCAAAATGGGGGCAGTGGATACGGCGGACATGATAAACAGCTTTGTGGAACGCACTGGGAAAACTACCAAGTGGTATAGGAAGATATTTTCTCCATCTGATCTACACTGCTGTCCTCAATGGCCATTGTTCACTGCCAGCTAACAGGTGAGATGATTACTGTAATTGGACATAGAGTTAACATACAAATCACATACAGTTCCATTATGCAATTATAATGACAAAATCTCACCCCCCTCCCCACTCCCTTATCCTCCCCACAGGGGAGATGATTACCTACCAAAAGTACAGAGAGAACCTCATGAGAGAACCCCATAGAAAACCCCTTTTCTGTCTGAAGTCCCTCAAACTGCTGCTCAAGGCAGTCGCACACAGAGGCACTGCAAAGTCTGCCAGTCTGGCACCAGGAAGAAGGAAGCAGAGGTTGACAAAGTACACGTGTTTAGCTTGTGACACACCCCTGTGATGCACAATGCTTTGGGGAGTAGTGTACTCTCAAGCACTATTGAGCACATCTGGAGCAATTACTGACTGATGGACTGACTGACTTGACAGGTGCCCTGCCATGATACTATGTATTTTTTTTCTCTAGTAAAACTAGTTTTGGTTGTTGTTGTTCAACTACTACTTTAATAAAATAGACAGCAATTACATATAGGCTTATGTCTTTTCTTGTAGTTTTTTCCTCCAGCAAAACTTTAAAGGAGTGTACATTCAAACAGTATGTTGTTAGCATACTAAAACTGGCCTAAATCGTCGCCTAGAAAGATGTGCAGTCCAAGTTATGATGTCGGCAAATAATGTAAAATTCTGTTTGTGTGTGTGTGGTTTCTGAAAGTATAGAATGAAGAGGTATTATTAGTAATCTGAATACAATATCATGATATAGCAATAAAACAATATTACAATGAACATAACAACACTGCTATAAAGGTTACACTGACTGAATGATATTCATTAGCAACAGTAAGCAACAGTAACTGAAGAGCTCCACAAGTGGGCAGGGCAGTAGTGATGGGACGTTCGGGCTCTTTTTTCTGACTCTAATCTTTGTCTCATTCAGTCCAAAAAAAAAAAAAATCCTCTAATTTTGTTCATTTGAGACAGTAATGCCCAGAGAACGCAGGACCCCCTACCGGTGAACAATGAACTGAAAACTCAAAATAGTCATGATTCTACAAACATCTCGTTCACAATAAGGGGCTTATTGGAGCTGTCATTTGTGCCCAAGACATGTAAAAGCCTGCAGCTGTACTCTGGACGTAAGCTGGGGCCAATCCACCACCGCTCTCACCTACCCAGTGTCCATCTGTACGCTCTCTGCAGCAATGATGTAATCCAGAAAGGGTATGGTGGCTCAATAGAATTCGCACTTTCCTGATTTTACAAAAAGCCAGGAGACGTTGGAGAACCTGTCGGACGTGGAGCACGTGTTCTTGGGTGGAGCAGGACAAGATGAGGATGTCATTGAGGTAGACAAAGACTAACCGGTTCAACATGTTGCATAGAACATCATTAACCAGAGCCCTGAACACAGCAGGGGCGTTGGCGAGACCAGATACTCGTAGTGACCACTGGCCGTGTTGAAGGCAGTTTTCCACTCATTCCCTTCCCGTATCTGCACCAGGTACTAGGCGTTCCATAGGTCCAGCTTGAAGAACACGGTGGCCCCCTGGAGTGGCTCGAAGGCTGAGCAGATGAGGTAGCAGGTAGCGGTTCTTCACCGAGGGTTTTGTCCTTCTCCATAAAGAAGAACCCTGCGCCGGCATGGGAGGCAAAAGGACGGATGAACCCAGCAGCTAGGGAGTCCTCAATGTAGGTCTCCATAGCCTTGGTCCGGAAAAAATGAGAGTACAGTCATCCCCCAGGAGGAAAGGTTCCTTGGAGAAGATCAATCACACAGTCATATGGTTGATGTGGTGGCAGAAAAGTGGCCCGGGAATTACTGAACACCTCCTGAAGGTGCTGGTACTCCAAGGGAATGGTGGAGAGGTCCGGGGCAGCTTCTGAGCTCCCAGGAAAATGTCCCGGGGCAGGCTGTGCTGATTTTGTGGCAATGGTCGTGGCAGAACGGGCTCCAGCCCATGATGGCACCGGCAGACCAGTCAATGAGGGGAATGTTTCACTGGAGCCAGGAGAATCCCAATACCACAGGAACCTGAGGAGACTTAATGAGCAGGAACTGTATCGTCTCGCTGTGGTTCCCTGACACACGTAGGTTGATGGGGGCGGTATTGTGGGTGACCTGGCCAATAGAGTGCCCGTCCAGTGCACTAACATCCATGGGAATGAAGAGGGGCTTGAGTGGGGATATCCAGCTCGTAAGCCAGGGTAGCGTCCATAAAGCTTTCATCAGACCCAGAGGCAATGAGTACCCAGAGAATTTTTGACTGGTTCCCCCATAGCAACATGGCATGCAAAGGAATGTGAGTAAGGTGAGAGGAAAAGTTCTCCATATGGCACACCAGGGTACTCGCTCCTACCAGTGTGCCTGGTCTTTTAGTGGACAGGTGGAGACAAAATGACCAGTAGTCCTGCAATACATTAACTCTTAGTGTGAAGCTTGTATAGCCGTTTAGCTGGAGACAGCCTAGCTCTGCCTAGTTGCATGGGGTCGGGAAGAGGTGAATCGTCCGTCTTCGGAGGCTCTCATGGGAACTTGGGTAGCCTCGGGGTTCTCTCTGCAACTGAGCCGTCGGGGACTTGCCGGGATACCTCGGAGGCACAGTGGCATCGATTCTCCTCCCCTTTCCTGTGCGTAGGCTGCCACAATGTGGGAGTCTTGGCGTAGTTGGAGCAGCGTGCAAGCAGCCTCTCTCCAGGACAACGGAGAATCAAACACCTTCCGAACTTCCTCCACGAACTCCTCCAGACTGAGGCAGATGATGGATTGTTGCTCTCACACCGCCGTGGCGGTTCGGCCAAGGTCTGGAAACCTTCCATAAGACCGCGAAGCAACCTCTCGTGCCTTACAATGGTGGCTACTTGGTGTGACAACTATGAAGATGGGAGTTGACTACGGCCTTTATATAGGAAGTGGAGTGGTCCATTTATAGCCGTTGCTCCTGTCTGTCTACTACAGATGTGTGATTGGATCTTCCTAGACACCACCCCTAAAATGGGACACTACCCATACTGAGAGACCTCACTCATAATATCATAGAACCGGGGTTACATTAGGTGACCTTTTTAAAAAATATATATATTTTACTAGGCAAGTCAGTTAAGGACAAATTCTTATTTTCAATGACGGCCTAGGAACAGTGGGTTAACTGCCTGTTCAGGGGCAGAACGACAGATTTTGTACCTTGTCAGGTCTGGGATTTGAACTTGCAACCTTTTGGTTACTATTCCAATGCTCTAACCACTAGGCTACCCTGCCGCCCCTTAAATAATATCATAGAACCGAGGTTACATTAGGTGACCTTAAAATGTTGGAATATCAGCTTTTTATTTTATTATTATTTTTTTATTTATTTCACCTTTATTTAACCAGGTAAGCAAGTTGAGAACAAGTTCTCATTTACAATTGCGACCTGGCCAAGATAAAGCAAAGCAGTTCGACACATACAACGACACAGAGTTACACATGGAGTAAAACAAACATACAGTCAATAATACAGTAAAAAAAAAAAAAAAAAAAAAAAAGTCTATATACAATGTGAGCAAATTAGGTGAGAAGGGAGGTAAAGGCAAAAAAGGCCATGGTGGCAAAGTAAATACAATATAGCAAGTAAAACACTGGAATGGTAGTATTGCAATGGAAGAATGTGCAAAGTAGAAATAAAAATAATGGGGTGCAAAGGAGCAAAATAAATTAATTAATTAAATACAGTTGGGAAAGAGGTAGTTGTTTGGGCTAAATTATAGGTGGGCTATGTACAGGTGCAGTAATCTGTAAGATGCTCTGACAGTTGGTGCTTAAAGCTAGTGAGGGAGATAAGTGTTTCCAATTTAAGAGATTTTTGTAGTTCGTTCCAGTCATTGGCAGCAGAGAACTGGAAGGAGAGGCGGCCAAAGAAAGAATTGGTTTTGGGGGTGACTAGAGAGATATACCTGCTGGAGCGTGTGCTACAGGTGGGAGATGCTATGGTGACCAGCGAGCTGAGATAAGGGGGGACTTTACCTAGCAGGGTCTTGTAGATGACATGGAGCCAGTGGGTTTGGCGACGAGTATGAAGCGAGGGCCAGCCAACGAGAGCGTACAGGTCGCAATGGTGGGTAGTATATGGGGCTTTGGTGACAAAACGGATAGCACTGTTATAGACTGCATCCAATTTGTTGAGTAGGGTATTGGAGGCTATTTTGTAAATGACATCGCCAAAGTCGAGGATTGGTAGGATGGTCAATTTTACAAGGGTATGTTTGGCAGCATGAGTGAAGGATGCTTTGTTGCGAAATAGGAAGCCAATTCTAGATTTAACTTTGGATTGGAGATGTTTGATATGGGTCTGGAAGGAGAGTTTACAGTCTAACCAGACACCTAAGTATTTGTAGTTGTCCACGTATTCTAAGTCAGAGCCGTCCAGAGTAGTGATGTTGGACAGGCGGGTAGGTGCAGGTAGCGATCGGTTGAAGAGCATGCATTTAGTTTTACTTGTATTTAAGAGCAATTGGAGGCCACGGAAGGAGAGTTGTATGGCATTGAAGCTTGCCTGGAGGGTTGTTAACACAGTGTCCAAAGAAGGGCCGGAAGTATACAGAATGGTGTCGTCTGCGTAGAGGTGGATCAGAGACTCACCAGCAGCAAGAGCGACCTCATTGATGTATACAGAGAAGAGAGTCGGTCCAAGAATTGAACCCTGTGGCACCCCCATAGAGACTGCCAGAGGTCCCGACAGCAGACCCTCCGATTTGACACACTGAACTCTATCAGAGAAGTAGTTGGTGAACCAGGCGAGGCAATCATTTGAGAAACCAAGGCTGTCGAGTCTGCCGATGAGGATGTGGTGGTTGACAGAGTCGAAAGCCTTGGCCAGATCAATGAATACGGCTGCACAGTAATGTTTCTTATCGATGGCGGTTAAGATATCGTTTAGGACCTTGAGCGTGGCTGAGGTGCACCCATGACCAGCTCTGAAACCAGATTGCATAGCAGAGAAGGTATGGTGAGATTCGAAATGGTCGGTAATCTGTTTGTTGACTTGGCTTTCGAAGACCTTAGAAAGGCATGGTAGGATAGATATAGGTCTGTAGCAGTTTGGGTCAAGAGTGTCCCCCTTTGAAGAGGGGGATGACCGCAGCTGCTTTCCAATCTTTGGGAATCTCAGATGACACGAAAGAGAGGTTGAACAGGCTAGTAATAGGGGTGGCAACAATTTCGGCAGATAATTTTAGAAAGAAAGGGTCCAGATTGTCTAGCCCGGCTGATTTGTAGGGGTCCAGATTTTTCAGCTCTGATGTACAGTACCAGTCAAAAGTTTGGACACACCTACTCATTCAAGGATTTTCTTTATTTCCACCATTTTCTACATTGTAGAATAATAGTGAAGACATCAAAACAATGAAATAACACATGAAATCATGTAGTAACAAAAAGTGTATTTTTCAAAATATATTTTAGATTATTCAAAGTAGGCACCCTTTGTCTTGATGACAGCTTTCACAGCTTTTCCGCATTGATTGACCTTCATGTCTTAATGATGGACTGTCATTTCTCTTTGCTTATTTGAGCTGTTCTTGCCATAATATGGACTTGGTGTTTTACCAAATGGGGCTATCTTCTGTATACCACCTCTACCTTGTCACAACACAACTGATTCACTCAAACGCATTAAGAAGGAAATAAATTCCACAAATGAACTTTTAACAAGTCACAAGGCACACCTGTTAATTGAAATGCATTCCAGGTGACTACCTCATAAAGCTGGTTGAGAGAATGCCAAGAGTGTGCTAAGCTGTGATCAAGGCAAATGATTGCTATTTTGAAAAATCTCAAATATATTTTGATTTGATTAACATTTTTTGGTTACTACATGATGCCATATGTGTTATTTCATAGTTTTGATGTCTTCACTATTATTCGTAGTAAAAATAAGGAAAAACCCTTGAATGAGTAGGTGTGTTCAAACTTTTGAATCGTACTGTTGATGTTGGAATACTGTATGGTTCACATAAGGTTCAAAGCAGTATAGTATAACATCTGTGCACTGCAAAGAGTTAACATGGTTGAGTATTGTATATAGCCTTGCACTGATCAGAGAAACACCTTCATATTGCAATCATAGAAATATCTCTTGGCTTTCTTGGTAAAATTCATGAATATCCTCTCATATACATCACGTTGGATTCCCATGCACATAATCAATCATGAATGAAAAGGTGAACATACTACCTGTGACAGTGTTAGTAACTTAAGCAAGGGGCTCGTACTGTAATAAATAGTTTTAAAAAATATATCCTTTCAATAATTGGTTTGATAGTGAGAAATGCAATGGCAGCAGGTATGACCAATATCCTCTATATGCTGAAATCAAGACAGTGGAAAGATGGATCTGCTCTTGAGTTTACAATTTCCAACAGGGGTCATTCTATTCATAGACATACAGTAGAGGAAATGTGCAACAGCTGTTTCAGCACTTCTGTATGATTCATGTCACACATTATGGTGCCTCTCCTATCTGCGATGTACAGTGCCGTGAAAAAGTATTTGCCCCCTTTATAATTTTCTCTATTTTTGCAAATAATTTTATAATGAATGTTATCAGAGCTTCAACCAAAACATAATATTAGACAAAGGGAACCTGAGTTTAAAAACAATATATACTTATTTTACTTTAATGAACACATTTTTGCAACACCAAATTCCACCGTGTGAAAAGTAATTGCCCCCTCACACTCAATAACTGGTTGTACCACCTTTAGCTGCAATAACTGCAACCAAATGCTTCCTGTAGTTGTTGATCAGTCTCTCACATCACAGTGGAGGAATTTCGTCCCAATCTTGCATGCAAAACTGGTTTAAATCAGCGACATTTGTCGGTTTTCAAGCATGAACTGATAGTTTCAAGACCTTCCACATCATCTCAATTGGGATTAGGTCTGGACTTTGACTAGGCCATTCCAAAACTTCAAAAGTGTTGCTTTTGAACCATATTCATGTTGACGTGATTGTGTGTTTTGGATCATTGTCTTGCTGTATGACCCAGCTGCGCTTCAGCTTCAACATGGCCTGACATACAGCACGGCCTGACATACAGTGGCTTGCAAAAGTATTCACCTCCTTGGCATTTTTCGTATTTTGTTTCCTTACAACCTGGAATTAAAATAGATTTTTTGGGGGGGGTTGTATCATTTGATTTACACAACATGCCTACCACTTTGAATATACAAAATATTTTTTATTGTGAAACAAACAAGATATAAGACAAAAAACAGAAAACTTGAGGGTGCATAACTATTCACCCCCCCAAAGTCAATACTATGTAGAGCCACCTTTTGCAGTAATTACAGCTGCAAGTCTCTTGGGGTATGTCTCTATAAGCTTGGCACATCAGCCACTGGGATTTTTGCCCATTCTTCAAGGCAAAACTGCTCCAGCTCCATCAAGTTGGATGGGTTCCGCTGATGTACAGCAATCTTTAAGTCATACCACAGATTCTCAATTGGATTGAGGTCTGGGCATTGACTAGGCCATTCCAAGACATTTAAATGTTTCCCCTTTAACCACTCGAGTGTTGCTTTAGCCGTATGCTTGGTGTCATTGTCCTGCTGGAAGGTGAACCTCCGTCCCAGTCTCAAATCTCTGGAAGACTGAAACAGGTTTCCCTCAAGAATTTCCCTGCATTTAGCGTCATCCGTCATTCCTTCAATTCTGACCAGTTTCCCAGTCCCTGCCAATAAAAAACTTCCCCACAGCATGATGCTGCCACCACCATTCTTCGCTGTGTGAATGGTATTCTCGGGGTGATGTTGGGTTTGCGCCAGACATAGAAATTTCCTTGATGGCAAAAATATCAATTTTAGTCTCATCTGACCAGAGTTCCTTCTTCCATATGTTTGGGGTGTCTCCCACATGCCCTTTGGCAAACACCAAACATGTTTGTTTATTTTTTTTCTGGCCACTCTTCCGTAAAGCCCAACTCTGTAGAGTGTAGGGCTTAAAGGGGTCCTATGGCCAGACACTCCAACCTACGCTGTGGTGCTTCGCAGCTCCTTACAGGGTTATCTTTGGTCTCTTTGTTGCCTCTCTGATTAATGCCCTCCTTGCCTGGTCCGTGAGTTTTGGCGGGCTCTCTTGGTAGGTTTGTTGTGGTGCCATATTCTTTCCATGTTTTAATAATGGATTTAATGGTGCTCCATGGGATGTTCAAAGTTTCTGATATTTTTTTATAACCAACCCTGATCTGTGCTTCTCCACAACTTTCTCCCTGACCTGTTTGGAGAGCTCCTTGGTCTTCATGGTGCCGCTTGCTTGGTGGTGCCCGTTGCTTAGTGGTGTTGCAGACTCTGGGGCCTTTCAGAACAGGTGTATATATACTGAGATCATGTGACACTTAGATTGCACACAGGTGGACTTTATTTAACTAATTATGTAACTTCTGAAGATAATTGGTTGCGCCAGGGCTTCATAGCAAAGGGGGTGAATACATATGCACACACCACTTTGGCATTTTACATTTTTTAGAATTTTTTGAAACAAGTAAAAATCTATTTAAATTACAGGTTGTAATGCAACAAAATAGGAAAAACGCCCCCAAGCGGGGTGAATACTTCTGCAAGGCACTGTACACTGAGCAGAATTCATGGTTCCTTCTATTAAGGCAAGTCGTCCAGATCCTGAGGCAGCAAAGCATCCCCCAAACCATCACATCACCACCATGCTTGACAGTTGGTATAAGGTTCTTACTGTGGAATGTGGTGTTTGATTTTCGCCAGGCAAAATGGGACCCATGTCATCCAAGAAGTTCTTCCAAGAGTCTTGGTGATCACCCAGGTGCTTCCAGGTGCATTTTTGGCAAACTTGAGTCAACTTTTTGGATGAGATGGACCCTGATCTCTCTTTTGAAGAACATATCAAGACCATTTCGAGGACAGCTTTTTTCCATCTACGTAACATTGCAAAAATCAGAAACTTTCTGTCCAAAAATGATGCAGAAAAATTAATCCATGCTTTTGTCACTTCTTGGTTAGACTACTGCAATGCTCTATTTTCCGGCTACCCGGATAAAGCACTAAATAAACTTCAGTTAGTGCTAAATACGGCTGCTAGAATCCTGACTAGAACCAAAAAATGTGATCATATTACTCCAGTGCTAGCCTCTCTACACTGGCTTCCTGTCAAAGCAAGGGCTGATTTCAAGGTTTTACTGCTAACCTACAAAGCATTACATGGGCTTGCTCCTACCTATCTCTCTGATTTGGTCCTGCCGTACATACCTACACGTACGCTATGGTCACAAGACGCAGGCCTCCTAATTGTCCCTAGAATTTCTAAGCAAACAGCTGGAGGCAGGGCTTTCTCCTATAGAGCTCCATTTTTATGGAACGGTCTGCCTACCCATGTCAGAGACGCAAACTCGGTCTCAACCTTTAAGTCTTTACTGAAGACTGATCTCTTCAGTGGGTCATATGATTGAGTGTAGTCTGGCCCAGGAGTGGGAGGGTGAACGGAAAGGCTCTGGAGCAACGAACCGCCCTTGCCGTCTCTGCCTGGCCGGTTCCCCTCTTTCCACTGGGATTCTCTGCCTCTAACCCTATTACAGGGGCTGAGTCACTGGCTTACTGGGGCTCTCTCATGCCGTCCCTGGAGGGGGTGCGTCACCTGAGTGGGTTGACTCACTGTTGTGGTCATCCTGTCTGGGTTGGCGCCCCCCCCCCTTGGGTTGTGCCGTGGCGGAGATCTTTGTGGGCTATACTCAGCCTTGTCTCAGGATGGTAAGTTGGTGGTTGAAGATATCCCTCTAGTGGTGTGGGGGCTGTGCTTTGGCAAAGTGGGTGGGGTTATATCCTTCCTGTTTGGCCCTGTCCAGGGGTGTCCTCGGATGGTTCCACAGTGTCTCCTGACCCCTCCTGTCTCAGCCTCCAGTATTTATGCTGCAGTAGTTTATGTGTCGGGGGGCTGGGGTCAGTTTGTTATATCTGGAGTACTTCTCCTGTCCTATTCGGTGTCCTGTGTGAATCTAAGTGTGCGTTCTCTAATTCTCTCCTTCTCTCTTTCTTTCTCTCTCTCGGAGGACCTGAGCCCTAGGACCATGCCCCAGGACTACCTGACATGATGACTCCTTGCTGTCCCCAGTTCACCTGGCCATGCTGCTGCTCCAGTTTCAACTGACCTGAGCCCTAGGACCATGCCCCAGGACTACCTGACATGATGACTCCTTGCTGTCCCCAGTCCACCTGGCCATGCTGCTGCTCCAGTTTCAACTGTTCTGCCTTACTATTATTCGACCATGCTGGTCATTTATGAACATTTGAACATCTTGCCCATGTTCTGTTATAATCTCCACCCGGCACAGCCAGAAAAGGACTGGCCACCCCACATATGCTCTCTCTAATTCTCTCTTTCTTTCTCTCTCTCGGAGGACCTGAGCCCTAGGACCGTGCCCCAGGACTACCTGACATGATGACTCCTTGCTGTCCCCAGTCCACCTGACTGTGCTGCTGCTCCAGTTTCAACTGTTCTGCCTTATTATTATTCGACCATGCTGGTCATTTATGAACATTTGAACATCTTGGCCATGTTCTGTTATAATCTCCACCCGGCACAGCCAGAAGAGGACTGGCCACCCCACATAGCCTGGTTCCTCTCTAGGTTTCTTCCTAGGTTTTGGCCTTTCTATGGAGTTTTTCCTAGCCACCGTGCTTCTACACCTGCATTGCTTGCTGTTTGGGGTTTTAGGCTGGGTTTCTGTACAGCACTTTAAGATATCAGCTGATGTCATAAGGTGAAAGCACCAATTTGTAAGTCGCTCTGGATAAGAGCGTCTGCTAAATGACTTAAATGTAAATGTAAATGTACGAAGGGCTATATAAATACATTTGATTTGATTTGATTTGATGGTTTCCATTATGTCTGACAAAAACCTAACACTGTATTCATCAGTAAGAACCTCATACCAACGGTCAAGCGTTGTGGTGGTAGTGTGATGGTTCAGTATCAAACATATGGAAAAGTAGAGAAAATTAGAGAGGAGGCAATACTTTTTCATAGGACTGTATAGAGTATCTTACTCTATGTTTCAATCTTGATTAAATTATTTGTTTTCTTACAGAAAAAAATGCACTTTAGACAATATTGCAAGAGGGCAACGGTGAGCAGTTAAGGTGTAATTCCCTATTGTATTGGTTGATCATGTTTTGTTTTCTGAAATTTAGAGAGTGGATGTTGAATCATCTGCTGCATGTTTTAGGTGAGTATAGGCTTATCATGTGTTGAATAGTACAATTACAGATTCTGTTGGATTCTATTGTTATGTTGTAGTCTACAATTCCAAATCAGGCTTAGGAGTTCTGATGGTTTTTATGTATAGAACCTTGATTGTGTAGGATTGTGCCCCTGCCTGTCAAAACACAATAGATGACAGATAGACAGCCATTACATGTAACCTTTATGTTGCCTTGGTAGGAACTATAGAATATAGTCTGTATGATTATTTGATGATGGAGTACACTGTGTAACTCTCCACGAGAACATCTAATCATACCCTACCGCTACAATGTGTTGCTTTTAGCTTCAGAGATTTTACTCATGTCTGCCCTATTCCCTATATGGTGCACTACTTTTGACCAAGGCCCATAGAGCTTTGGTGAGAAGTAGGTCACTACAATACAGTATGTAGGGAAAAGGGCACAATTTGAGACACAGACCATGCTTCACACATAATCATAGGTAAGACAGGCTGGATACTGATGTGTTCATTCTCAATCTAATTACTTTAATTCACTCAGAAGACAAGGTTATTGATTTCATGGTTAGGCCCAGTGAGTAGGCATATTGATCAAGTCAAGGACATTTCTCCCCAAAACACAATTTCATGGTGGTTAGTGAATAGATTATGTTCGGCAGCACGTTTTTCTCAACTGAGGCAAACTAATGTTTTCAGATAATTCTCTTCGATGTCAATGAGCTAAGAAATTACAGCATTATATTAATGAGAGCGAGAGAGAGAATGATAGGAGATTATACTAGAGGGATATGGCTTCTGGATGCTGTTAAGTTAGGAAATACAACATTGGTTATCCTACATCTCAATAGTCGCCTACCGTATCCAGGTCCTGGTATTTATGTTGTTACTGTACCATACATTTCAGAATTCCACAATGTTTTGAATTACCAATGCATCTCCCTCCATTAGTGCTATACAATAAGCCTAATTATATCATTGCTGCTACTCAAAGCAATGAATCCAATTCTAACCATTTTACAGCTTCTTCTTCCTGCATCATCGGTTCATGACAGTTCTGTATAGATACACTATATACAGTAGCTTGACAAAATATTCACCCCCTTGGCATTTTTCCTATTTTGTTACCTTACAACCTGGAATTAAAATGTATTTTTAGGGGGTTTGTATTATTTGATTTACACAACATGCCCTACCACTTTGAATATGCAATTTTTTTTTATTTTGAAACAAAAAAACGGAAAACTTGAGCGTGCATAACTATTCACCCCCCCCAAAGTCAATACTATGTAGAGCCACCTTTTGCAGCAATTACAGCTGCAAGTCTCTTGGGGTATGTCTCAATAAGCTTGGCACATCTAGCCACTGGGATTTTTGCCCATTCTTCAAGGCAAAACTGCTCCAGCTCCTTCAAGTTGGATGGTTTCCGCTGGAGTACAGCAATCTTTAAGTCATACCACAGATTCTCAATTGGATTGAGGTCTGGGCATTGACTAGGCCATTCCAAGACATTTAAATGTTTCCCCTTAAACCACTCAAGTGTTTATTTAGCCGTGTTCTTGGGGCCATTGTCCTGCTGGAAGGTGAACCTCTGTCCCAATCTCAAATCTCTGGAAGACTGTAACAGGTTTCCCTCAAGACTTTCCCTGTATTTAGAGCCATCCATCGTTCCTTCAATTCTGACCAGTTTCCTAGTCCCTGCCGATGAAAAACATCCCCACAGCATGATGCTGCCACCACCATGCTTCACTGTGGGGATGGTGTTCTCGGGGTGATGGGAGGTGTTGGGTTTGCACCAGACAGTGTTTTCCTTGTTGGCCAATAAGCTCAATTTTAGTCTCATCTGACCAGAGTACCTTCTTCCATATGTTTGAGGAGTCTCCCACATGCCTTTTGGCGAACACCAAACATGTTTTCTTATTTTTTTCTGGCCAATCTTCTGTAAAGCCCAGCTCTGTGGAGTGTATGGCTTAAAGTGGTCCTATGGACAGATACTCCAATCTCCGCTGTGGAGCTTTGCAGCTCCTTCAGGATTATCTTTGGTCTCTTTGTTGCCCTCTCTTGGCAGGTTTATTGTGGTTCCATAATCTTTCCTTTTTTTAATAATGGATTTAATGGTGCTCCGTGGGATGTTCAAAGTTTAAAAAAAAATGATAACCCAACCCTGATCTGTACTTCTCCACAATTATGTCCCTGACCTGTTTGATGAGCCCCTTGGTCTTCATAGCACTGCTTGTTTTGTGTTGCCCCTTACTTATTGGTGTTGCAGACTCTGGGGCCTATCAGAACAGGTGTATGCATACTGAGATCATGTGACACTTAAATAAAGTACACCTGTGTGCAATCCAACTAATTATGTGACCTCTGAAGGTAATTTGTTGCGCCAGATCTTATTTAGGGGCTTCATAGCAAAGGGGGTGAATACATATGCACGCACCACTTTTCCATGTTGTATTTTCTTTACCAGTTTGGACTATTTTGCGTATGTCCATTACATGAAATCCAAATGAAAATGTATTTAAATTACAGGTTGTAATGCAACAAAATAGGAAAAACACCAAGGGAGGTGAATACTTTTGCAAGGCTCTTTATACCCTTTCTTTCTCACCTCTACCCTTTCTTTCTAAAATTATCTGCCGAAATTGTTGCCACCCCTATTACTAGCCTGTTCAACCTCTCTTTCGTGTCGTCTGAGATTCCCAAAGATTGGAAAGCAGCTGCGGTCATCCCCCTCTTCAAAGGGGGGGACACTCTTGACCCAAACTGCTACAGACCTATATCTATCCTACCATGCCTTTCTAAGGTCTTCGAAAGCCAAGTCAACCAACAGATTACCGACCATTTCAAATCTCACCATACCTTCTCTGCTATGCAATCTGGTTTCAGAGCTGGTCATGGGTGCACCTCAGCCACGCTCAAGGTCCTAAACGATATCTTAACCGCCATCGATAAGAAACATTACTGTGCAGCCGTATTCATTGATCTGGCCAAGGCTTTCGACTCAACCACCACATCCTCATCGGCAGACTCGACAGCCTTGGTTTCTCAAATGATTGCCTCGCCTGGTTCACCAACTACTTCTCTGATAGAGTTCAGTGTGTCAAATCGGAGGGTCTGCTGTCCGGACCTCTGGCAGTCTCTATGGGGGTGCCACAGGGTTCAATTCTTGGACCGACTCTCTTCTCTGTATACATCAATGAGGTCGCTCTTGCTGCTGGTGAGTCTCTGATCCACCTCTACGCAGACGACACCATTCTGTATACGTCCGGCCCTTCTTTGGACACTGTGTTAACAACCCTCCAGGCAAGCTTCAATGCCATACAACTCTCCTTCCGTGGCCTCCAATTGCTCTTAAATACAAGTAAAACTAAATGCATGCTCTTCAACCGATCGCTACCTGCACCTACCCGCCTGTCCAACATCACTACTCTGGACGGCTCTGACTTAGAATATGTGGACAACTACAAATACTTAGGTGTCTGGTTAGACTGTAAACTCTCCTTCCAGACCCATATCAAACATCTCCAATCCAAAGTTAAATCTAGAATTGGCTTCCTATTTCGCAACAAAGCATCCTTCACTCATGCTGCCAAACATACCCTTGTAAAACTGACCATCCTACCAATCCTCGACTTTGGCGATGTCATTTACAAAATAGCCTCCAATACCCTACTCAACAAATTGGATGCAGTCTATCACAGTGCAATCCGTTTTGTCACCAAAGCCCCATATACTACACACCATTGCGACCTGTACGCTCTCGTTGGCTGGCCCTCGCTTCATACTCGTCGCCAAACCCACTGGCTCCATGTCATCTACAAGACCCTGCTAGGTAAAGTCCCCCCTTATCTCAGCTCGCTGGTCACCATAGCATCTCCCACCTGTAGCACACGCTCCAGCAGGTATATCTCTCTAGTCACCCCCAAAACCAATTCTTTCTTTGGCCGCCTCTCCTTCCAGTTCTCTGATGCCAATGACTGGAACGAACTACAAAAATCTCTGAAACTGGAAACACTTATCTCCCTCACTAGCTTTAAGCACCAACTGTCAGAGCATCTTACAGATTACTGCACCTGTACATAGCCCACCTATCATTTAGCCCAAACAACTACCTCTTTCCCAACTGTATTTAATTAATTAATTTATTTTGCTCCTTTGCACCCCATTATTTTTATTTCTACTTTGCACATTCTTCCATTGCAAAACTACCATTCCAGTGTTTTACTTGCTATATTGTATTTACTTTGCCACCATGGCCTTTTTTGCCTTTACCTCCCTTCTCACCTCATTTGCTCACATTGTATATAGACTTGTTTATACTGTATTATTGACTGTATGTTTGTTTTACTCCATGTGTAACTCTGTGTCGTTGTATGTGTCGAACTGCTTTGCTTTATCTTGGCCAGGTCGCAATTGTAAATGAGAACTTGTTCTCAACTTGCCTACCTGGTTAAATAAAGGTGAAATAAAAAAATAAAAAATACAAAGTATGTGGACACCCATCAAATTAGTAGATTTGGCTATTTCAGCCACACCCATTGCTTACAGGTGTATTAAATCGAGCACACAGCCATGCAATATCCATAGACAAACATTGGCAGTAGAATGCCTTACTGAAGAGCTCAGTGACTTTCAACGTGGCACTGTCATAGGATGCCACCTTTGCAACAAGTCAGTTCATGAAATTTCTGCCCTGCTAGAGCTGCAACGGTCAAATGTAAGTGCTGATATTGTGAAGTGGAAATATCTAGGAGGAGCCACAAAGTGGTAGGCCACACAAGCTCACAGAACAGGATTGGCGAGTGCTGAAGCGCTAGCGCATAAAATTCGCCATTGGACTCTGGAGAAGTGGAAATCCGTACTTTGGAGTGATGAATTACGCTTCACCATCTGGCAGTCCGACGGACGAATCTGGATTTGGCGGATGCCAGGAGAACGCTACATGCCCCCATGCATAGTGCCTACTGTAAAATTGAGTGGAGTAGGAATAATGGTCTGGAGCTGTTTTTCATGGTACAGGCTAGACCCCTTACTTCCAGTGAAGGGAAATCTTAACGCTACAGCATGCAATGACATTCTAGATGATTCTGTGCTTCCAACTCTGTGGCAACAGTTTGGGGAAGGTCAGTTCCTGTTTCAGCATGACAATGCCCCCGTGCACAAAGTCAGGTCCATGCATAAATGGTTTGTCAAGATCGGTGTGGAAGAACTTAACTGGCCATACATAAATGGTTTGTCAAGATCGATGTGGAAGAACTTAACTGGCCTGCACAGAGCCCTGAACTCAACCCCATCAAACACCTTTGAGATGAATTGGCTCCAGGTCATCTATAAGTCTTTGCTAGGTTAAGCTCCGCCCTATCTCAGCTCACTGGTCACCATAACAACACCCACCCGTAGCACACGCTCCAGCAGGTATATCTCACTGGTCATCCCCAAAGCCGCCTTTCCTTCCAGTTCTCTGCTGCCAATCACTGAAATGATTTGCAAAAATCCCTGAAGTTGGAGACTTATATCTCCAACACTAACTTTAAGCATCAGCTGTCTGAGCAGCTCACCGATTGCCCATCTGTAAATAGCCCATCCAACTACCTACCTCAGCCCCAAATTGTTTTTATTTACCTTGTTTTGCTCCTCTGCACACCAGTATTTCTATTTATATCACTCCAGTGTTAATTTGCTGAATTGTAATTACTTCGCTACTATGGCCTAATGATTGCCTTACCTCCTTACTCCATTTGCACACACTGTATATAGATTTTTCTATTGTTATTGACTACTTTTTTTTATCCCATGTGTAACTCTGTGTTGTTGTTTTTTGTCGCCTGCTTTGCTTTATCTTGGCCAGGTCGCAGTTGTAAATAAGAACTTCTTCTCAACTGAACTACCTGGTTATATTAAGGTGAAATAAAACATTTATAAAATATTGGAACGCCGACTGCGAGCGAGGCATAATTGTCCAACATCAGTGCACGACCTCAATAATGCTCTTGTGGCTGAATGGAACCAAATACCCACAGCAATGTTCCAATCTATTGGAAAGCCTTCCCAGAAGAGTGGAGGCTGTTATAGCAGCAAAGGGGGGACCAACTCCATATTAATGCACATGATTTTGGAATGAGATGTTCAACAAGCAGGTGTCCACATACTTTTGGTCATGTAGTGTAAGTGTGAGCAAATTGAACATCTAAATAAGCCAGTAAGTATGTCTATTCCCATTTTAAAGAGGCCACTTCATCCAGCCAGTCCCAAAGCATGGAGATGCTGGTGCTTTCTGCTTGGACCTGCAGATCTGGACCAGAGAGAGGGAGGGAAAGAGGGAAGTCACAGGCCCTGCATATCTGGACCAGGGGTAGGGAGCGATTGAATGAGGGAGGAAGAGAGATAGAGGGAGACCACAGGAGAGTTGTTGGGGGGTACAGTACTTGTCTCTGGGGGTGCACACCACAATTAGGCTTTACTGGAGGCATCAACAGTCAGGCTTTAAATACATTACGTATGGCCAACACCCAGGGGGCAAGGCTGGGATCAGGGATGGGTTCTACTAAGGGAAAATGAGGGCAAATAAAAGATGTATCTTCGGTACAAATAAAGGACTGACATGTAAACTCAGCAAAAAAAGAAACGTGCTCTCACTGTCAACTGCGTTTATTTTCAGCAAACTTAACATATATTTGTATGAACATAACAAGATTCAAGAACTGAGACAAACTGAACAAGTTCCACAGTCATGTGACTAACAGAAATTGAATAATGTGTCCCTGAACAAAGGGGGGGGGGTCAAAATCAAAAGTAACAGTCAGTATCTAGTGTGGCCACCAGCTGCATTAAGTACTGCAGTGCATCTCCTCCTCATGGACTGCACCAGATTTGCCAGTTCTTGCTGTGAGATGTTACCCACTCTTCCAGCAAGCTAGCCCTCACCCTCCGATCCAACAGGTCCCAGATGTGCTCAACGGGATTGAGATCCAGGCTCTTCGCTGGCCATGGCAGAACACTGACATTCCTGTCTTGCAGGAAATCATGCACCGAACGAGCAGTATGGCTGGTGGCATTGTCATGCTGGAAGGTCATGTCAGGATGAGCCTGCAGGAAGGGTACCACATGAGGGAGGAGGATGTCTTCCCTTTAACGTTGAGATTGCGTTGAGATTGCCTGCAATGACAACAAGCTCAGTCCGATGATGCTGTGACACACCACCCCAGACAATGACGGACCCTCTACCTCCAAATCGTTCAGAGTACAGGCTCATTCCTTTGACAATGAACGCGAATCCGACCATCACCCCTGCTGAGACAAAACCATGACACCTCAGTGAAGAGCACTTTTTGCCAGGCCTGTCTGGTCCAGCGACGGTGGGTTTGTGCCCATAGGCAACGTTGTTGCCGGTGATGTCTGGTGAGGACCTGCCTTACAACAGGCCTAAAAGCCCTCAGTCCAGCCTCTCTCAGCCTATTGAGGACAGTCTGAGCACTGATGGAGGGATTGTGCGTTCCTGGTGTAACTTGGGCAGTTGGTATTGCCATCCTGTACCTGTCCCGCAGGTGTGATGTTTGGATGTACCGATCCTGTATTGTTACACGTGGTCTGTCATTGCGAGGACGATCAGCTATCCGTCCTGTCTCCCTATAACGCTCTCTTTGGCGTCTCACAGTACGGACATTGCAATTTATTGCCCTGGCCACATCTGTAGTCCTCATTACTCCTTACAGCATGCCTAAGGCACGTTCACGCAGGGACTCTGGGCATCTTTCTTTTGGTGTTTTTCAGAGTCAGCAGAAATGCCTCTTTAGTGTCCTAAGGTTTCATAACTGTGACCTTAATTGTCTACCGTCTGTAAGCTGTTAGGTGCATGTTCATTATTGTTTATGGTTCATTGAACAAGCAACCGTGTTTAAACCCTTTACAATGAAGATATGTGAAGTTATTTAGATTTCTACAAATTTTCTTTGAAAGACAGGGTCCTGAAAAAGGGACGTTTCTTTTTTTGCCGAGTTTATACTCCCAGTTTCTAAAACTACATCCAGAATATGCTGCTGTGCAAATCAAAAACACTTCTGGAAGCACAGCACAGAAAATGATTATCTGCAATGATTTCAACAATTACAGTGCCTTCAGAAAGTATTCACGCCAGTTCACTTTTTCCACATTTTGTTGTGTTACAGCCTAAATTTAAAATGTATTAAATTAAAATGTTGTGTCACTGGCCTACACACAATACCCCATAATAAAACATGAAAAGCTGAAATGTCTTGAGTAAATAAGTATTCAACCCCTTTGTTATCGCAAGCCTAAATATGTTCAGGAGTAAAAAAGTCACTTAAGTTTTGTGGACTCATTCTGTGTGCAATAAGTGTTTAATGTGATTGTTGAATGACTACCTCACCTCTACCCCACTTATACACTTCAACCACAAAGACCAGGGAGGTGTTCCAATTCCTCGCAAAGAAGGGCACCTATTGGTAGATTGGTAAAGAATTTTAAAAAGCAGACACTGAATATCCCTTTGAGCATGGTGACGTTGTTAATTACACTTTGGATGGTGTATCAATACCCCCAGTCACAAAGAGAGCAAGTAAACCATTCAGGGTTTAATAGCTGTGATAGGAGAAAGCTGTGGATACATCAACAACATTGTAGTCATTCCACAATATTAACCTAATTGACAGAGTGAAAGGAAGGAAGCCTTTATAGAATAAAATATTCCAAAGCATGCATCCTGTTTGCAACTTTTTGTCCTGAATACAATGTGTTATGTTTGGGGACAAATACAATACAACACTCTCCATATGTTCAAGCAAAGTGGTGGCTGCATCATGTTATGGGTATGCTTGTAATTGTTAAGGGAGTTTCCGGATTTAAAAAAATAAACAGACTGGAGCTAAGCACAGGCAAAGTCCTAGGAAATCCTGGTTCGGTCTGCTTTCCACCAGACACTGGGAAATGAATTTACCTTTCAGCAGGACAATAACCTAAAACACACGGCCAAATATACACTGGAGTTGCTTATCTAGTTACATTTTTGAGGTTAAAGTGGAACTGACAGCATTTTAACAACATTAAATATTATACAAATCTGTCATATACACCCCCAGGATGAATGTGACTATAAGGACACAAGGCGAAACTCAGATGCAGACACAGGAGGCAGATGGTTAGAGTCCAAGATGTTTATTAACAATCCAAAAGGGTTAGGCAAGAGAATGGTCGTGGACAGGCAAAAGATCAAAACCAGTTCAGACTTCCAGAGGTACAGAATGGGAGGCAGTCTCGAGGTCAGGGCAGGCAGAATGGTCAGGCAGGCGGGAATGGAGTCTAGAAAAACAGGCAACGGTCAAAACCGGAAGGACTAGTAAAAGAGAATAGAAAAGCAGGGGCACGGGAAAAAACACGCTGGTTGACTTGAACATACAAGATGAACTGGCACAGAGAGACAGGAAACACAGGGATAAATACACCAGGGAAAATAGCAACACCTGGAGGGGGTGGAGACAATCACAAGGACAGGTGAAACAGATCAGGGCGTGACAGGGACACCTTGTTTTCAGACAAAAAAGCATTTAGATATGGTCATTTTCACATTTTCATACATTCATAGAATTTTGGGGAATTATGTAGAGAAAGACATTTGTGAAAATCCTATAGCAATTGTAACGAACCGGCTCATAGCCGTAACAAAGAGAAAGACGACGCAGAGCTAGAGAAACAACAAATATATTTTTTTATTTAAAAAAATATTTTTAACTCCTTTTCTCCCCAATTTTGTGGTATCCAATTATTAGTAGTTACTATCTTGTCTCATCGCTACAACTCCCATACGGGCTCGGGAGAGACGAAGGTCGAAAGCCATGCGTCCTCCGAAACACAACACAACCCAACCAAGCTGCACTGCTTCTTAACACAGCGCGCATCCAACCCGGAAGCCAGCCGCACCAATGTGTTGGAGGAAACACCGTGCACCTGGCGACCTGATTAGCGTGCACTGCGCCCAGCCCGCCACAGGAGTCACTAGTGCATGATGAGACAAGGATATCCCTACCGGCCAAACCCTCCCTAACCCGGACCTCCCTTTCGCAGCCGGCTACGACAGAGCCTGAGCGCGATCCCAGAGTCTCTGGTGGCACAGCTAGCACTGCGATGCAGTGCCCCAGTGGATGGATGCGTGCATAGATGGTGATAATGAAGGGTGTTGAGAGGCACCAAAACAAATTACCCCAAAAAGCCCCAAAATGCCACAACCAAAACCAACAGAGTGGAGAGAGTCTCCTCAAAGTATGGGTGAAAGATGTATTTATCCCCCGAGCCCAGGTGTGTCCCATTTCACCCAGGTGTGTCCCATTTCACTGACCACCCTCCTAGCTCCATCCACCGACATCCTCGTAAGGAAAACAAGAGCAAAGAGTAAGAATTTGGCAAACAGAGTGGGAGGGTCGTCACACAATATATAGTGGCAAAGCAGCCGTATGTTTGGACAATTAATAGACACTGCAGCAAATAAAACCTAATACAAACATCTGTCTTGTCCAGGACCAGAGTCTACACAGACCAGTGTGCCATAGCCAATCAGAGCTACAGTAGCAGTAGGTGCCCTTCTATATGCAAATAAGCCATTTGCCACACAGGTTTGCCATCATTCACTTTGAACTGGATTGTGTGTTTACAGGCAGTAGCAACCGCGCGTCTTTACATCATTAGAAAACATTCGCCGAAAGCCACAAAATACACCTGAATGGATTTCTTACAGTTCTCTTACATGTGGGAACATTGGAGTCCTATTGATTTAAAAAAAACATGAAAAGGTGGGCTCTCTCCCCCTCAGTTGTCTATACACATCATCAACAACAAGATCAACAACTAACGTTAGCCAGAGCAAGATGATCTAATATCTAATGAGGGAACAGTAGATAAACCCTCTCAAACTTTTTCAACAGTAGTTGGCTGCTAAAATTGCACTGATCAATGATGGGGAATAGTAGCCTTCTCGCCCTTCTGCAGCTTGCCTCCAATGCATAACTGTCCCAACCCACATTTTGATAACTGAATGGGAACTTGCCTGCCTGCCCACCCATTTGATCAAATAGACTTGATTGACGACTAAGAGATATGGTAACTGTGGATAACAGTCGTTCAAGTTCAGCATAGCTAGTTAGCAAATGGATTCACATATCTTGCTAGCTAACTAATGGCACCTGTATCTCTAGCTGTAGCCACAACAAAAACAATATGGTGGGAAGAAGTCGGCCACTCGTCCAATGATAACATCCTCCCAGAAGCTAGCTAGCTTTCTAACATTAGGCTCTGTGTTTCTAGCTTGGTAAATAAACTTCTACATAAATAGATAAGCTAGCCTATTAGCCACTTTGTGATTGACTTGTGATCATTGCACTTGCTAGTTTGATTGTATTGACATTCCCAGCCTTAGTTACATTTATCAGTTTTTGTCCAAATTCTTGAGTAATTGAAAATGAAAGAGTGCATCCCGAATGGAGGACGCAAACAATCTACCAGGTCAGCTGTGATTTACAACCTGATACCAATATTTGTTGGACTACCAAGATCATTTATTGCTGTATTATTTTAATCATGCAACTGCATCCATCTATTTTGCCAACAATGCCATACTCTATGTCCTATAATTTTAAGTAAGATAAAACCTATTTTAAAAACTCTTATAATGTAGATTTTGTAGCATAAACTGGGAATTCAATATTTTTGACTGATATTATGATTGTCTGTTTGTTTCATATCTGCAAAGTAGTTAAAATGCTGTCAGTTCCACTTTAAATTGGCTTGAACATCTATGACAGTACTTGAATATTGGCTGTCTAGCGATAATCAACAACCAACCTTTTAAAGGATTTTTAAAAGAATATTGTGCAAATAGTGTACAACCCAGGTATGCAAAGATCTTAGAGACTTACCCAGAAAGACTCCCAGCTATAGTCGTTGCCAAAGGTGATTCTAACATGTATTGACTCATGGGGGTGAATACTTACAGTTGAAGTCAGAAGTTTACATAAACTTAGGTTGGAGTCATTAAAACTCAACCACTCCAACCAATATCTTGTTAACAAACTATAGTTGTGCCAAGTCAGTTAGGACTACTTTGTGAATGACACAAGTCATTGTTCCAGCAATCTGTTTACAGACAGATTATTTCACTTATAATTTACTGTATCACAATTCCAGTGGGTCAGTAGTTTACATACACTAAGTTGACTGTGCCTTTATACAGCATGGACATTTCAGGAAATGATGTCATGGCTTTAGAAGCTTCTGACACCATTTGAGTCAATTGGAGGTGTACCTGTGGATGTATTTCAAGGCCTACCTTCAAACTCACTGCCACTTTGCATGGGAAAATCGAATGAAATCAGCCAGGACCTCCACAAGTCTGGTTGTGGAGACCTGGAGAATTGTAGACCTCCACATCTGGTTCATCCTTGGGAGCAATCAATTTCCAAACACCTGAAGGTACCATGTTCATCTGTACAAACAATAGTACGCAAGTTTAAACACCATGGGACCACGCAGCTGTCATACCGCTCAGGAAGGAGACGCGTTCTGTCTCCTAGAGATGAACGTACTTTGGTGCGAAAAGTGCAAATCAATCCCAGAACAACAGCAAAGGAGCTTGTGAAGATGCTGGAGGAAACAGGTACAAAAGTATCTATATCCATAGTAAAAACGAGTCCTATATTGACCTGACCTGAAAGGCCGCTCAGCACTGAAGAAGCCATTGCTCCAAAACATCCATAAAGAAGCCAGACTACAATTTGCAACTGCACATTGGGCCAAAGATCATACTTTTTGGAGAAATGTCCTCTGTTCTGATGAAACAAACCTAGAACTGTTTGGCCATAATGACCATCGTTATGTTTGGAGGAAAAGGGGGGAAACTTGCAAGCCGAAGAACACCATCCCAATCGTGAAGCACGGGGGTGGCAGTATCATCTTGTGGGGGTGCTTTGCTGCAAGAGGGACTGGTGCACTCACAAACTAGATGGCATTATGAGGAAAGGAAAATTATGTGGATATATTGAAGCAACATATCAAGACATCAGTCAGGAAGTTAATGCTTGGTCGCAAATGGGTCTTCCAAATGGACAATGACCCCAAGCATACTTCCGAAGTTGTGGCAAAATGGCTTTGGGACAACAAAGTCAAGGAATTTGAGTGGCCATCACAAAGCCCTGACCTCAATCCTATAGAAAATGTGTGGGCAGAACTGAAAAAGCGTGTGCAAGCAAGGAGGCCTACAAACCTGACTCATTTACACCAGCTCTGTCAGGAGGAATGGGACAACATTCACCCAACTTATTGTGGGAAACTTGTGGAAGGCTACCCTAAATGTTTGACCGAAGTTAAACAATTTAAAGACAATGCTACCAAATACTAATTGAGTGTATGTAAACTTCTGACCCACTGGGAATGTGATGAAAGAAATCATTCTCTCTACTATTATTCTGACATAACACGTTCTTAAAACAAAGTGGTGATCCTAACTGACCTAAGACAGGGAAGTTTTACTAGGATTATATGTCAGGAATTGTGAAAAACTGAGTTTAAATGTATTTGGTTTCGGTGTATGTAAACTTCCGACTTCAACTGTATGTAAATTACATATTTCTGTATTTAATTTTGTATACATTTGCAACAATTTCTAAATACATGTTTTCATTGTGTCATCATTTGGCTATTGTGTGTAGATGGGTGAGAGGAAAGAAAATATTGAATCCATATTCAATACAGGCCATACGACAACAAAATGTGGAATAAGTCAAGGGGTATGAATTCTTTCTGAAGGCACTGTAAATCCTGTCCGAGATTCTACAACAATTTAATTCTGGTATGTAACAATGTGCACCTTACTGTCATTACACTTTACCTGTCTATTTCACTGCTATTCAAATACAAAGGTGGTAGGAGGGGCATTAATTGTAAAGTGGAACCCCACAGTATATCCATAGTCCCTACTGGTGACAAAGAACATGCATATTTCTGGATTGGACAGACCACAGATACATTTAACCTACCTTGTCGTACTTTACCTGACACAAAGATTTCCTTGCTGTGAAGTGGAGACATAACCAGTAATGATTTTCGATTGTTTGGTTTTAAATGGGGCCCTTATCCTACTGGCAGACTCTGAGAGTTCTTGATTTTGGAGGAAGATGATTGATTTTCCATGTTTTCTAATGACTGCTAAAATGCCCTACCCATCGCTAAAGATAGTAGAGGGAAATAAAGAGGCACTCACATTGAGAGATAACAGAGTGCTGCTCTGATTGCCCCAGCAGATAGTGGCAGGTGACTTCCTTGTGCATTTTGAACCATACACACAGCCATGCATAGATATTAGGTCATTGATGAGCAGAAAAGAAAACAGAAAAAATAATGAGGGAAATGTTAATCAAAGTGTAATGATGGGTATTCACATAAAAGCAAATGTTTATACATTCTGACAACTATCAGAATATAAATATGATAATCATAATATACGTATGAATAAGACTATCAAGTGGGTACTTAGTATTTCTCAGTGTTTCTTGAATCATTTCTATTTTCTAACTGTTCTTTAACACTGAGGCACAACGCTAGGACCTACATTTGCATGATTCAAGGGGGTGACAATTTAATTTGCATACATTTAATGAGCTTTTCTGAAAAATGTGGACACCTGCAGAAAAAAGCTGACATTGTTCAAAGGCTTTTTTACAACTCACAATAATGGCCTTGGCTTCCAGACAAAGCCCAGTTACACAGCTAATCAGTGGATTTGACATCTCTGTCACTGGGAGGTTGTTTTCTTTGGAGGGAAAATGTGCATGGGAGATGAGATTTCAACACTGCTAAATGGATGACATAGATAGTTAGTCTGATACAGGGATGAAGACTTGTTTTGGAGGGGAAGTGGTGCACATTGCACTCTAGGGCGGCTGTGCTGTGTTGCTGGTTGCTGCGGTACTACGCCAGCCTCAGTCTGTGGTATGTTGATGAAAGCGGTTCAATTGTCAGCAGCCAAATGGGCAAACTAATTACCAGTGGAGGCTGATTTCCTGGTTCAAGCTCTCCACAGGAGTGCTTCTGCCCAAGCACAGGGGGTGATTGTTAAACTAAGAAAAGGTGCATGTTCTGGGTACATACACCAGAGACTGGCAAAATGAATAGAATAGGGTAGGAGGGAATTGAAATAACTGTATCTTGGTGGTTGGTCGCGTGGCTACATGAATTCCAATGTGAAGAAAACTGTCTCGATATGGCATCGACAGACAGTAAAATAACAGACAGTAAAATAAGGATGTTTTAAATCTTCTCTCTCTTCAACCTTTTAATGTAGATATATGTTACAGGAGACAACACCAGTCAGATCTACTGTCTTCTTGTTATTGGCAGATAAGACAAACATCTAGTTGTTTCATTGTGAGGTCTCTTCTTTCATTTAGAAGTTGTTCTTTGTGAGGATATATTTCACACGTTTGATAGCTTATTTACTTATTTATGTGTAACTTCACTTGGCAGCTTTAGTCATAATTAGTTATAATTTTTGCATATGATTCAGCCCCTCAATATTCCAGTTGTTGAGCTCTGATGAACAGGTAGGCTAACCATTGCAATGCAAAATATCTATTTTGGTTGAGCTTTAACTTTATTGATGAGCCAACCATGTCTCAGGGTCAGGGGGTTGGAGGTTGTTGATTGTATCGCACCAAAGGCGCCATCCTGTCGTAAATTGAATGAGATCGAGATCTAACATGTCTTTGACCTGGATCTCTCCGTCTGACCCCCTTTCCCCTCCCCCTACAAACCCGACAACCAGATGGGGAACATTGATGAAGGGATTTATCCAGAGGAGGCTGGAGGACATGTTATCTTTAGCCATGCCATCAGTTCCATTAGCCCCCATGCTGTCTGGGAGATAAAAAATAACAGTGGCCTGGCGTGCCGCCTCAAGTTATTGCTCAGAGAAAGAGATGAACAGCACATCAAAGTCTTCAATAATTCATTTCTTCCTGTAGATGTGTTGGTGTAAACAGCCCTTTGATTGAGTCTCAAGTGCTCTTATGTTTGAATGTTGTACTGTCCTTTTTTGTCACATTTGTCATATGCTTCCACCAGTACCATTACCATTACAAGCCATATTTCTTATATTGATTGTCTTACTTCTATATAGCTTCCATTTTCTTTCAACCTCATTGTGCTAACAGTGTTTTTCATTCACCTGCAGTATTCCTTTGGACAGAATTCAGTAGTCCACTTCTAAGTTGTCCTCTTATGCCTTTATAGGTTAACTAAGAGGAACAAAATAAAAACGGTTTCTGCCTAGTATCCAAAGTAGAAGTGTGACATTGGCAGTCGGTCACACAACAGTGGGTTGTGAATGCATCACGTCCATGGTCTGGCCATGGGTGTCAACCGCATCTGAGTGTCCAGAGAGCAGGTCCCTTGGTTGGGCAGAGGGGTTCAATTCTCTTTGGTCTCATCTCACAAGCTCCCAGCAGCAATGGTAACATGGACTGACTGGCCAGCTCCCCACTATTACCAGGAACACAGTGCAGAGAGGAATCTATTTCCATTTTAACAATACTTTATATTCTACGGTTAACTCGTCTTACCCTGTGTTTGTCAACTGTACTGAACACTCATCATTAGTTAGAATCCTAACGGGACTGCAATGCCCATGAAAATGAGAGTAGTGAACCATACTGCCCGTTGAACCACCTTAACCCTAAACGCATTTAACACGTGTAGGACGAGAGAGAAAAAGAGAAAGCTCCTTACACACATTCTGTGCTAATAACTATGTAGTTGCAACTTATATTTCAATGTTGACATGGATCCAAATTTCACGTTCAAGTGTATTACCTTATTAAGAGAATTGGGGTCAATTATGAATTGAGTTGTGAATTGCTCTTTAATTACAATTCAATTCTTGAATTTGAATTGGCCACACTCCACAGGAAGCAGAATTTTAATTGAATTTGAATTAAAGGAAGTATAATTTAATTTAATCAAATGTAATGTAATTAAAATGGCTTATTCTACACATCACCATATACATTTTTATTTTGACATCATACATGGTTACCAATATGTTGAAACATTTCATTTTTATAACTCCCTCTCCTAAAACAATTTTAAGTAATTACAGTGGTCTGGAAATATTCTAACTAAGATCATGTTGTGGGTTATCTATAATAATTAATAATTCCCGTAACGTTTTTAAATATGAGGAGAATTTAAAAAATCCCAGAATGCATTTGATCATACACTGCAGTATGGAAGCGGACAATCTAACATCTCATGACAAAGAAAAATACAGTTTGAGTTATAATCAAAGTAAGATTTGAAATGGTGTGTGTATTCTTTGCATTAATAAGTGGCATATCCTTTAAATAAAATATTTCTCAAATGAATGAGACTTTCGTGACTCAGTTGAATTGGTTTAAATTGTTTAGACTTAAATTCTACTTCCTTTAATTCAAATTCAATTCAAATTCTGCTTCCAGTGGGGTGCGGCCAATCCAAATTCATAGTTTGAATTGAATTACATTCAAAAATTTCGAATTGACTCCAACCCTGCTTATTACAGAGATTATGATTAGACAGTCTGGCCTGAGGGAAAATGTTCTGTGTCTACTGTAACATATTCATGATGAGGAATATCCTTTTGGGTACGACATAGCTTATTAGCATGCTTGAGACTGTTGTGAAACCATAATGTATGCACAAGATGACAGGGGAGGACTGTGCCTCTGTGAGTTGGATATATCATTAATGTTATGTACAAAGCCCATTTGTTTGAGATTAATCATCTGCCTTTTCCCATTTATTAGCCAAGTACACACCTACAGAACAGTAAGTCATGGGTAGTGTTAGAAAATACTGATGATGGTTTCCACTGTGATTATTTTAATGAGAGTGAATGCTTTAGCTGAATGTGTTTTTATCATATTATTGTACTCAGTGTGTGATTATTCTCCCATAGGTCCCCTGTTCTGTTCTCCAGCTGGGCTGTAGAATCCTCAGCATCATCCTCCCCACAGAGACGCATCAAACTGAATGAGCCCTGATTAAAAAGCCTGCTTGAAACTTCACTGAATATTTTCAAGTGTTTAACCTGAGGGGAAGATAATAAATTGTCCAACCTTTCCTTTCCTCTGCTGTAATTGTTCACACCAGGGGGAAATGACTTTAGGTAATGGTAACATAGGACACAAACCAAGGGGCCCATTCAATCAAAACTAGTCACCATGTTTCTGGGTATAAATAAATAATTTCCTCTAGGACTACTACTCTTTATAATATCAAAGCATGTTTTTAATTTGAGAATATATGTGTGTTAGTTTCATCTAGTTAATACGCTCACCTATCACTACAAGTATGGAAGCTTTATAATGACATCTGAGGCAGATGAAAAATAGCCTACCAACACTTGTTAATCAACACCTGACAGAGCATAGCATATATCTCCTTATAAAAGTCAGTGAAAGTGAGTGAGAGGTTAATTGACAGATGGACAGCGCACCTCCTATAATTCCCTCTTTCTCTCCCTCTCTACCTCACTCTCTCCCTCTCCTCTAAGCATCATCCCCCCCATCCTTACATGATTCTCCCAGTGCTACAGTTCTCTCTGTTGGCAACAGGTGAGTAGAGGCAACCTGAGCAACTGATTACACAAGCAGCAGCATGTACTGTAAATTCCATGTTTTTATGAGTGAGGCCAGCAGAGAATAAAGCAGATGAAAGCCTTCCAGCTGGATCCTGTCACATGTGAGAGAACTGTTAATATAGTGTGAATGCACACACTAACAAGTGGTAAATAAACACTGAAACTCAAAGCACGGAGGAACTCTACTGTATTTCAATGAGTACGTTTACAGTTTTGGGCGACCCAACCAATTTCAATGTAAGCTATAGATCTGTCGGTCTAAGAAGCTGCACATCTGTTCTATGTGTGCTGTTTATATGCTTCCCGTTCTTAAGTTTAGTTTTTGCGTCTCTTATTTTCGGTTTTGTACACAAGTTTCAAACAGCTGAAAATACAATATTTTTGCTCATGGAAAATATTTTTCACACCGGTTTAGATGGTACAATGAGTACAGTTACATGGACACAATAATGCGATTATTGTGGATAGTCAAATTAACATGATAACATAGTTTGATTCAAAATGTTTACATGCTTTGCAAGAAGAACAATTTCCCTAATAATCCTTTTTACATGGACACATCTGAAATCAGGCTACCTGATAGAACTGACAGAAAATCACCAATCAAAATAAATGTTCTACCACACCGACCATGTTAGTTTTGGGAAGCATATTTGATTCTGAGTTCAGACATATAACGTTTGCATGTGAAAACTACTTATAAGACTCATACATGAGGCCTCCCGGGTGGCGCAGTGGTTAAGGGCTGCAGCGCCAGCTGTGCCATCAGAGTCCCTGGGCTCTGTCGTAACCGGCCGCGACCGGGAGGTCCGTGGGGAGACGCACAATTGGCCTAGCGTCGTCCGGGTTAGGGAGGGCTTGGTCGGTAGGGATGTCCTTGTCTCATCGCGCACCAGCGACTCCTGTGGCGGTTCCGGGTTGGATGCGCGCTGTGTTAAGAAGCAGTACGGCTGGTTGGGTTGTGTATTGGAGGATGCATGACTTTCAACCTTCGTCTCTCCCGAGCCCGTACGGGAGTTGTAGCGATGAGACAAGATAGTAGCTACTACAACAATTGGATACCACGAAATTGGGGAAAAATAAATAAATAATAATAATAATAAAAATAAATAAATAAATAAGACTCATACATTGTTGTTCCGAACTCACTTCACTCACACTAAATAGGGAGGCTCACTTGGCTGGTGCTGACCCATGTGCAGATCAAATACACTGCTGGAACGCCGATTAAGGTGTTACATGTCCTAATAATTTGAAAGACTGCTCAGGAAACCAGGTGTTTAATCGGTGTATGCTTACTTAGATTTTGACCTTATAGGGATTTAGATAAGCAGAGTAAGGTGTTTACATGAACATTTCCATAATCAGTTCAATATGATATTATTACACAATGACTGCTTGTTTTGTCACATAAACTGAAATTCGGGGAACTTGCAACCAGGAAATGGCAGAGCATCTTCTGCATTTTGCACCTTTAAACTGATTACGGCAGTAGGCCGAGTATGGAAACAGTCATGTAAAGTTTTCAAGTACAAATGTTAAATGTCCAAACTCAGAATCAAATAGGCTTCGCAAAAATACGATTGTCACTGTGGTAGAATGTTTATTTTCATTGGTGATTTACCATCAGGTAGGCTGATTTCAGATGTGTCCATGTAAACAGGATTATTAGGGAAATTGTTCTTCTTGAAAAGCATGTCATTTTTTAAAAACAAACTGTCGTATTAATCAGACTATTCACAATAATTGTATTATTGTGTGCATGTAACCGTGCTCAATGAGTTGTTGTATGCCATAATTTACACACGTAAGGTATAATTTACAGAACCTACTGTGTACATGTCAGTATATTCTTATTTGTTCTAGTCCTTATGATAAATCACACAAACAACCCTTTCAGTCCCATCCGAATTGGTGTCTTACTGAGTCTGAGAGATTATATACTGTATACAATTCAGTGCCTTTTGCCTTATTCTCATTCGACAAGATCCTTCCAATAAACAACAACAGTGGAGGAGCTTTAAGGTCTTTGAATACGGAGAAAAACATCAAATCAAAATGAAGATATTTTGGCATGAGGCACTGTCTTGTTAGTGCATCTGAAAAGTTGTTTTGTGTCAGTCAGTAATAGATCTGAAGCAACCTGTTTTCTGGAGAGGGGAGAAACTCAAACCACCTTTCTCTTTTCAACCCCATCAATAGGTTTTCTATTCGTAAGAGTTTGTGGGCTGCACTTAGAGATACAATGTGTGTAGGCCTACTCAAGATGAGGAGAGTATGACAAGGAGTGCTTGGTAATATCAGGTTTGCTTTGACCATACCTCTATTTCCAGTTTGTCTATATTTTAAGCACACTTTTTACCATATCTATTCATAAAAATAAGGCTTTGAATTTGTACCCTTTAAAACTTGTTTACTAAACTGTGATTCATTTAGCATGTCTCTCTTGGTCCATATTAATGTATCATTGCACTCAAGCACATTTACATACGGCCTGGAGTTAGACAGCCTCTATACACAAAATAACTGCAGTGAGATTCAGGGTTCTCAAGGTGTCGCGCATATTCTAAATTAGGTTAGGTTTGTTTTCAAAGGGTTATGGCACCACTCTTCTTGCTGTATATAACATGTATACTAAAACTACTCTCAAAGTACTTAAAATATAGACACAATTAGTTCTGTTGTGACTAGAGTTGCAAAGGGAGTGAATATATGGAATTTTATCAGTACCTTTTTAGGTCATTCAGATTATCACAGGTGTCTATAATTATCTCTTTCCCTCTATGTGGACCTTTGATCACACTCTGATAAGGTTGATCAATTCAAACAATAATGTTATCGAAGAGAAATTTCATGGAGTTTAAACACGGTCTTCTGCCACTTCAACTAGGTAGTGTTACTATAATGTGGTCTGATGAAACACAGGACCTAATATGTTTCCAACTGTTCCAAGATTCAATATTATATGCCACACAACTACAGTTAGTAGTATTTGCTTTCAGTACAGCAGCATACTCTTACAGAACTCAAACAGAGATTCCTTTGTCATAACCTCGGAAGCGAATACCCTTGCCTTCATGTTAAGAACAGACATGGGGCAGCTCACCATGCTTTCATAAGAATCTGTTCAAAGTACCTTAAATAGCACCATTATTCAAGTCCCATTCTTTGTAGGTTTATATTTAGGATAATGTTTGACAGCTTTGTCATTCTATTTTTTATTTGAACATCGTCTAATAAGACGCTTTGTATGTATAAATAAAGCCATTCAATTCCAAGAAATCTACATGCATCCTGACTAATTGGTGGCAATTTCCTACCTACAGAGCATAAAAAGATGGTGAAGACATTTATTATTACATGAACACATATAGCAGTTATGTCACGGATAGCTAGGAATGGTGGGTGTGGAGTCAGGCACAGAGAGCAATGCTTCCAACGCATAAGTTTATTAGCTGGGTCTAGCCAACAAACAGGCAAAAATACCAATAAACAGGTATGTGCCCAAGACCAGGGAAAATAACAGAGAGCAAAACGTAAACACAACAATCTCACCACTGACAGTGAGAATAAACCTGCACAAAAGCAGGCGGGACATGGAAGTTTAAATAGGCCAATAATTAACAACAAATAAGTAACAGGTGAAACAATCAAGACAAAACTAACAGAAAAGAAAAAGGAATCGGTGGCAGCTAGTAGACCGGTGACGACGACCGCCGAGCACCGCCCGAACAGGGAGAGGAGCCACCTTCAGTGGAAGTCGTGACAAGTTAACAATAATATAGAACTAATATGGCCACACTTCAACAACAGTAGCTCTTTATCCTTCTTTCTGAGAAGGCACAACATGTTCCTCCTCCATATCTATATTTCTATCTATAATTATTCCTTCTCAGGGCATCTCTGAAACCATGTCCATGCCAACTGAACTGAATCACCATCAACTTAGTGAATACCATTGGTATTTAATATGAGGATTTCAGCATAAAATATATATATACATAAAAATTGTTACACACTTCTATTTATTTTACTATGCCAATATGTCTTTGCTTTCAATGTTTTGGTGTCAAACTAGTGGCAGTTGTAAAAAAACAAACAAACAATAGATGTAAGAGTTGCAGAGCTAATTGAAAATAATGCCATTGTTGATTAGGACAACCGTACATTAATATAGTTTTTTAACCCTCTAGAGTCTAAGCTAAGCTAACATATGGAATTGTTTTAAGATGACTTAGACATTTAAGGCCCCTTAAGACAAATCATTGGATGAAACATTGAATTTGGCATTACTGCTAATAGCCAATCGAAATGCACAGGATAACAGATTCACTACATGGAACAACAGATAGAGAACAGACACTTTTTGGGGGGACTATCTGAGAGATACAGTGGATTCAGAAAATATTCAGACCCCTTGACTTCCTCCACATTTTGTTACGTTACAGCCTTATTCTAAAATTGATTAAATAGTTTTTTCCATTCATCAATCTACACACAATACCCCATAATGACAAAGAAAAAAAAACGTTTTTTTAAAAACATTTTCTAATTTATTACAAATAAAAACCAGAAATATCACATTTACATAAGTATTCAGACCCTTAACTCAGTACTTTGTTGAAGCACCTTTGGCAGCGATTACAGCCTCAAGTCTTCTTGTGTATGACGTTACAAGCTTGGCACACCTGTATTTGGGGAGTTTCTCCCATTCTTCTCTGCAGATCCTCTCAAGCTCTGTCAGGTTAGACGAGGATCGTCGCTGCACAGCTATTTTCAGGTTTCTCCAGAGATGTTCGATCGGGTTCAAGTTCGGGCTCTGGCTGGGCCACTCAAGGACATTCAAGCCACTCATGCATTGTCTTGGCTGTGTTCTTAGGGTCATTGTCCTGTTGGAAGGTGAACCTTCGCCCCCAGTCTGAGGTCCTGGAGGAGGCTCTCTGGAGGAGGTTTATTCAAGGATCTCTCTGTTCCGTTCATCTTTACCTCGATCCTGACTAGTCTCTCAGTCCCTGCCGCTGAAAAACATCCCCATAGCATGATACTGCCACCAACATGATTCACCGTAGGGATGGTACTAGGTTTCCTCCAGATGTGACGCATGGCATTTAGGTGAAAGAGTTCAATCTTGGTTTCATCAGAACAGAGAATCTTGTTCATGCAAATGAGAAATAAGAGCACTCAGGCTATCCGGAAGGCCAAAGATAGTTACTTTAAGGAGCAACTCTCTCTCTGTGGGTCTAACCCCAAGAAGTTCTGGAAAATGGTTAAAGACCTAGAGAATAAACCCTCCTCCTCCTAGCTGTCCATGTCCCTTCATGTTTATGATGTGGTGGTTACTGACAAGAAGCACATGGCTGAGCTCTTTAATCACCACTTCATTAAGTCAGGATTCATACAGATTATACAGTTTTACACTCAGCTGGCCCCTCCCCGGATTTTGGGTTAAATGCTCTACAACAAAGCTTTCTTGGTGTAAAGCAAGCTTTCTCTTTTCTCTAACCTTGTTCTGAACACCTCCAAAACAAAGATCATGCGGTTTGGTAAGAAGAATGACCCTCTTCCCACAGGTGTTATTACTACGTCTGAGGGTTTAGAGCTTGAGGTGGTCACCTTATACAAGTACTTGGGAGTACGGCTAGACGGTGCACTGTCCTTCTCTTAGAACATATCAAAGCTGCAGGCTAAAGTAAAATCTAGACGTTGTTTCCTCTCTCGTAATCACTCCTCTTTCACCCCAGCTGCCAAACTAACCCGGATTCAGATGACCATCCTACCTATGCTAGATTACGGAAACATCATTTATAGATCGGCAGGTAAGGGTGCCCTCGAGCGGCTAGATGTTCTTTGCCATTTGGCCATCAGATTTGCCACCAATGCTCCTTAAAGGACACATCACTGCACCCTATACTCCTCTGTAAACTGGTCATCTCTGTAAACTGGTCATCTCTGTATATGTATGGGGCGGCAGGGTAGCCTAGTGGTAAGAGCATTGGACTAGTAACCGGAAGGTTGCAAGTTCAAACCCCCTAGCTGACAAGGTACAAATCTGTCGTTCTGCCCTTGAACAGGCAGTTAACCCACTGTTCCTAGGCCGTCATTGAAAATAAGAATTTATTCTTATTGAAGTGAAATATATGTATTCTTTAAATACTCATCGCAAGACCCACTGGTTATTGCTTATTTATAAAGCCCTCTTAGGCTTCACTCCCCCCTATCTAAGATATCTACTGCAGCCCTCATCCTCCACATACAACACCTGTTCTGCCAGTCACATTCTGTTAAAGGTCCCCAAAGCACACACATCCCTAGGTCGCTCCTCTTTTCAGTTTGCCGCAGCTAGTGACTGAACGAGTTGCAACAAACACTCAAACTGGAGAGTTTTATCTCAATCTCTTCATTTAAAGATTCAATCATGGACACTCTTACTGATAGTTGTGGTTGCTTTGTGTGATGTAGTCTTGCTTTGTGCTGTTGTCTGTGCCCAATAATGTTTGTACCATGTTTTGTGCTTCTACCATGTTGTTGTTATGCTGTGATGCTACCATGCTGTGTTGTCATGTGCTGCTGCCTTGCTATGTTGTTGTTATGCTGTGATGCTACCATGCTGTGTTGTCATGTGCTGCTGCCTTGCTATGTTGTTGTCTTAGGTCTCTCTTTATGTTGTGTTGTGTTGTCTCTTTTGTTGTGATGTGTGTATTGTGCTATATTTATATTGAATTTTTTTGGTATTTTTTATCCCAGGCCCACGTCCCCACAGGAGGCCTTTTGCCTTTTGCTATGCCGTCATTGTAAATAAGAATTTGTTCTTAACTGACTTTTGCCTAGTTAAATAAAGGTTAAATAAAATAAATATAGAAGGTGTGTGCCTTTCCAGATTGGGTCCAATCAATTAAATTTACTACAGGTCGACTAAAATCAAGTTGTAGACTTATCTCAAGGATGATGCAATGGAAACAGGATGCACCTGAGTTCAATTTCGAGTCTCATAGCAAAGGGTCTGAATTCTTATCTAAATAAGGTATTTTTGTTTATTATTTGTATTAAATTAGCTAACCTTTCTAAAAAACAATTTTGTTTCTTTGTCATTATGGGGTATTGTGTTTAGATTGATGAGGAAAACAATTCATTTATTACATTTTAGAATAAGGCTGTAACATAACAAAATATGGAAAAAGTGAACAAAATGTGGAAAAAAAGTGAACGGGTCTGAATATTTTCCGAATGCACAGTATACTTCCTTTCATTTTTTAAACTGGTACTGGGGACCTTTAGATGAGTCTTGTGATGCTTGTGTGCATGCGTGTAGAAATGTGTGTAGAAAAATGCTTGTGTTCCTAGCTCCAACAGTGAAGTAGTATCTAACAGTTCAGTAGGATCTAAAAACGATTCACAACAATACACACCAATCTAAAAGTAAAAGAATGGAATTAAGAAAGAAAGAAATATTAGCTCGAGCAATGTCGGAGTGGCATTGACTAAAATACAGTAGAATAGAATACAGTATATACTTATGAGATGAGTAAAGCAGTATGTAAACATGATTTAAACATTATTAATGTGACTAGTCTTCCATTATTAAAGTGGCCAGTGACTCCAAGTCTATGTAGGGCAGCAGCCTCTAAGGTGCAGGCTTGCTTAACCGGGTGGAAGCTGGCTAGTGATGACTATTTAACAGTCTGATGGCCTTAAGATAGAAGCTAATTTTCAGTCTCTCGGTCTAAGCTATGATGCACCTTTACTGACCTCGCCTTCTGGATAGCGGGTTGAACAGACATTGGCTCAGGTGGTTGATGTCCTTGATGATTTTTTTTGCCTTCCTGTGACATCAGATGCTGTAGGTGTCCTGGAGGGCAGGTAGTGTGCCCCTGGGGATGCTTTGGGCAGACCGCACCACCCTCTGGAGAGCCCTGAGGTTGCGGGCGGTGCAGTTGCCATACCAGGCGGCGATTCAGCCCGACCATCCTAGAGCAAAAAGGAGAACACCATCGTGTTCATGAGTCTCATCTTTCAAAAGGGTGGTAATATTAATATTTGTAGGCCAAACCATCTGGACGCTAGAGACGTTTTGGTGAGAAATCCGATTTAAGGGATGTCTCATGGTCTGACAAACACGGTTCTAGCTCTGGCACCTTTCGGTGGATGCGGTTCATTGAGATGCAGCCCATGGAAAATATCAGATATCTCTATCTTAAACAGAGTGATTTTGATGGGGATTTGTTTATTATGTTAAATAGATTTCCGCAGGGGTGCAAAAATTGTAGGCTATGGGTTTTTCAAGTATGAATTACCAAAATTACCACAGATTGCCATAGATTACCTATTAATTACCAAAATTACAGAAGATTCCGGTAACTTTGTAAATTACCAGTAGCTTTGGAACCATAGCTGTGACTAAGTTGTTGCATGGCCATAAAAAGAACACACGACATTTTTTAAATAACTTTTACTCCACTTTAAAAACATACATTTTCAGCAAGCATATAGTGACAGTTCGTTGATGCATTACTACAGTAGGCTCCCTGCACATGGAAATTAAAGAAAAGTATATACATGTATTTTCTTTGCTACTAAATGGCACCCATTTGTCAGTCAACAGGGGACACTTAAGAGACTGTACTTTTTGGGGGGGGTGAATTTGACCCTCTTTTTCTCCCCAATTTCGTGGTATCCAATTGTTAGTAGCTACTATCTTGTCTCATCGCTACAAGTCCCGTACGGGCTCGGGAGAGACGAAGGATATGAGACGAAGGATATGAGACAAGGATATCCATACCGGCCAAACAAACCCTCCCTAACCCAGACGACGCTAGGCCAATTGTGCGTCGCCCCACGGACCTCCCGATCGCGGCCGTTTGCAACAGAGCCTGGGCGCGAACCCAGAGTCTCTGGTGGCACAGCTTGCGCTGCAGTACAGCGCCACCCGGGAGGCCGATACTGTACCTTTTGAGTGAATTAAAATATATAAATTTCCACTCTATTGTCAACTCTTGAGAAAAATTTATAACAGTGCATTCAGTGCATGTCCTTTTCCGAGGTTGTCATTTAATGTATACCATTATAGAAGTATACATGTATTTAGTCTATACAATTTAACCAAATGATAGTTATACTGTACTAATATATTACATTTCTGTGAATTTGTTTTAGCTGTGTCAGTATCACCTTAATATGTACGAATGTGTATTTTTCTTATTTTGTTTTACAAATTAAACATTTGAGAGTTTAACATCTAGCGCACTATCTGTAAAAATTGTATCACTTAAAAAAAGATCCTGCCACATATTTGATTTAACATGAACTGAAGTCCTCAACCATCCTCTTAATTAGCAGCATTACGGACAGGGCATGTTGAGCCAACTCACAAGAAGTGTGATTAGCAGGAGGACTTGATATTCCGTAGATGGGCTCACCTCGGGTTCAAGATGAAACAGACTCTGATTGGACTAAATTAAACCTCCCACCCCTGAGAGTGTTTCCCAGGGCAGTAATTTGGAACATTTTCAAATGGGCCTCAGATGCCTTGAGTTAATTAAAAATTAACCAGAAATGATTAATCGACATCCTTTATCAGAGTTACATTAACAGACTTTTATTAGCTTGACTAACAAATGGGCATTTGCTATCAAATTACTGTGGTCAGAAAGTGGCATCAATCAAAAAGCAGTATGTAGTTTACTTGAACTTCTCTTTGTTCAAGGTTGACATTGTGGTTTGTACATGACTGCAGCATGTTGAGGCATAGCCTATCACCTTACATTTATCACGTTTCAGGAGAAGACTCAGATGCAGACAGTGTCGAAGTAACAAAAGTTTATTACTAGAACAGGGTGCAGACAAAACGACAGGTCAAGGGCATGCAGAGGACAGTTATTCAAATCAGAGTCCATAAAGTACAGAACGGCAGGCAGTCTCGGGGTCAGGGCAGGCAGAGGTCAATAACCCAGGGTGGTGTGACAAGGTACAGAACGGCAAGGAGGCTCTGGGTCAGAGAAGGCAGAAAGGTCCAAATCGGGAAAACTAGAAAACAGGACGAACAAAACGAACTGGCAACAGACAAACAGAGAACACAGGTAAAAATACATTGGTGATAATTGGGAAGATAGGCGACACCTGGATGGGGGTGGAGACAAGCACAAGGCAGGTGAAACACATCAGGGTGTGACACATTTTGCCAAAAGTATATTGTCAATGGATCCTTTTTATACAAAAAAAAATCTTCAATTTTTGGGGTTACATTTGAAATTATTGAACACTTTACCTTCACATGCTGACAGAAACCAACTTATCAGGTCAGTAATGTATTTCATATTTTAATTTAGAGAAGCCAATTGGACAGTGTTTCACAACACAAGCAGCCAGTTAAGACAATGATTGATTCACTCCCTTGGTGCTTCTAACAAGGATCTGTGCTATCTGGGATACTTGGATGTCCCTACCCAATTGAATTTGACATGGTTAACATAGGGGTTAAGGTTAGGGTTAGGTAAGGGTTATGGTTAAAGTCAGGGTTAGGATAAGGGTCAGGGTTAATGTTAGGGTTTAGGGTAGTGATGTCGCAAGGATCCCGGATAACACTAACCTTAAGTCCTAATTTCTATGTAACTGTTATTCAAACACATTAATTGTGCAGCTTAAATACACTAATTGAAATGATTTCAGAGGATACACATCAATGCCTACAGTTGCCTTAGCCTGGGTTGCTATCTTACTTCACTAAGCAAATTAATGAACTGCATTGTCAAACCTTATTTAGGGAGCTTTATTCTCTGTTGCAGTTAAGTTCTTAAGTGGCCTAGCTACTCCTATGCATTCGAAAGGTTTATACAGGAACTTTAAGTAACACTTTAAAACCTGCAGGTATTTTGCATGATGGGGTTGTTATGGCATTGTAATACTGGTCATAAGCATTTTAACCCCATTTAATTAATGTCTGATTATCATCTCAAAATGATTCTGACAAATTACCAGCCATTTTAAATCAGTTTAAATGTTGGTTCCTTAGAGAGACATAACACATTATAACCCTTATTATAATGCTTGTAAAGAGTTATAAAGCATTATACCTGTAATATTTAAGTGTTAGAGAAGATTTATTTGAAAGTACTGTTAAAGTACATAAGCCACCAACAAGGTTTTGTCTCCTGTAATAGCCTAAATCTTCAAAATACGATCAGAAAAACATTTAATATCCGTCAATATTTCCATCCAAAACCCATCTGGTGATGGTGATGGTTACGAGCATGTCCCACTAATGGCTGAGACTAAAGAGCTGCAGGAACGCCTGCCTGGTGGCCCCAATATAGAGTGAAACTCCCAAAAGGAGACGTCGGATGTATTTCTGCCTCCCTCTCCATGACACTGTGATTCTGTCATTCACACAGCAACAACATCTGGAACGCTGAGTTTAATAGGCCACCATCAGTCCCATCTCATTTGGGTTACTAATCAAACAATTGAATTAAAAACTATGACGAATAAGTATTCAAAGACAGAAACGTAGTTAAAAAGCAACGCTAGAATTCAATATGAATTTGATTATTTGTCACTTTATTGATAAAAGTGAGGCAATTGTGGTGGACTAACTCACAAATCAACACAAGTGACTGCTTCCTAAATACTGTATAAAGGAAATGAAACAACTGAAACACCCAGGGTAAGTAGTTCAGTGTTCCTCATCCTGTCTGTCCTTCCTGATCCTCCCATCCCTCTGAGGCCAACTTGGACCTGGGGCCCTAGGAGCTCTTCCAGAGGCCTGCTGATTCATGCACCCCCTTTTTTTACTTTATTATCTAGTTTTAGCCGTTCAAGGCCTGGAGTGTTTAAAAATAATAATAATTTGCTCTCTAGCAACTTGGGAAGGCTTGCTGTTATCATGAATTGCCCTGTAACAGCGATCAGATTCCACCCGTCATCTGCCATTGTTCAGAGCAGCGTATTTTGACGTAGACATAACTTTATAGGCAGAGGAGAGTGAGAGGAGAGTGAGCCTACCACTGGACAGAGTATCTTGAGATAGGTGTTTCATAATGGTAGGTCAGTGCTACAGGGAAAGTCCATAAACTTCAGTTGTACTGGTACAGTAATTACATTACCTGTCTCATAGAAGCACCTGTTCTTTTCATCTAAGGACTACACCATTTACTAAATCTTCATTATTAATGCCAATTTACATAAATGTTACCAAGTTTCAGATTCCAGGTGCTTTACATGCAACGAGAGAAGGCATCTCTTTTCTGCCTTTTGGTTAAGATCAAGTGTAGTATATGTTCTTATCAACAAAAAAAAACTAAAAAGAGATAGAGAAGGCACTGAACTGCTTTAATAACTTGTAGTAATTTCAAGGTCATATCAGAGTAAGATCCCTGTGGAAGGATGGTACCATCCGATAATATTGAGTGCACACAATCACATGCAGCCTTTGCCCTGATTAAATTATCCCCCAGTCAGCATGTTCAGTACATGGGCCCGGATGGCTTCGTCAAATAAATTAAATCATTAAGTAGCAGGGGTCCTATAGATGTGGCCTTTCGCAAATTATGCTGCACACGCTGTTCAGAGAAAAGGTTTCCAGCTGTGCAACTTTATATGAATAACTCTGGAAATTCAGCCTCTGCTTAATTTAGCAGAACCACCCCACCTCCTTCATTTCGTTGTGCATGTGGGTTGTAAATGTAATTATAAAAATGCCATTTTCAACACTGCTTCACTTGATTATATCAACTTGTTGAGATTTTTCCATCTGAATTAATCAATAAATAAATACATACATTGGGTACCCTCTGTATTGTTACTCAGAACAACATAACAACTCATCGTTACAGAGCCTTTCTTAAATTACACAGTAATTCATATTTATTAGGTCTGTTGTTTTCTGTTGTGTGTCTGCACCAGCCAAAACTGTTTTCGGTCATTTCTCTTTGGTATTTTTGTTATTTCCGTGTTCATTTGAATAAATATGGACACATTCCACGCTGCACCTTGGTCCTCACCTTCTTCCACCAACATCGGCCGTTACACTGGGAGACAAATTCACCTTGCAGCAGGACAATAACCTAAAACATAAGGCCAAATTGGTACTGGAGTTGCTTATCAAGACGACATTGAATGTTCCTGAGTTGCCTAGTGACAGTTTTGTCTTAAATCGGCTTGAAAATCTATGGCAATACTTGAAAATGGCTGTCTAGCAATGATCAACAACCACTTGACAGACGTTGAAAAATAAAAAAAATAATGATATATATTTTATAAACTCTTAGAGATTTACCCAGATAGACTCACAGCTGTAATCCCTGTCAAATGTCATTCTAACTATTGACTCAGAGGTGTGAATACTTATGTAAATGAGATATTTCAATATTTCATTGTCAAATAATTTTCCAGAACTTTCTAAAATCATGTTTTCACTTTGCCATTATGGGATATTGTGTGTAGATGGGTGAGATGTATTTATTTATTTAATCAATTTTGAATTCAGGCTGTAACACAAAAAAAATTGAAATAAGTCAAGCGGTATGACTATTTTCTGAAGGCAATGTGCATCTCATTATGCCCTACATGACTCCATATATAAAACAGGGAATTGACATTACCGTCTCTAACAAACCACTGTTTACGTAAACAATTCAGTATAAAAACCTCTATAATTTCAACTCAATACATGGGCCTACCGTCCGTCTATGGCTACCCACTGTATACATGAACAATTTGGGTTAAAAAAAACGCAAGCATTTCAATTCAATACATGCCTACACAATATGGCACTCTCTATGGCCAAATTATCCAATTCCCAATCATTCAATGTAATCACCTTTTACGATGTCTAAATATAGTGAAACAGTTTAGGAGATAGTTTCATTGGACTTCCCAGGTCTTCCCCTCAGGTGATAGTACACACAGCAGAATCCCACGCTGCTGCCCCCTGCTCAGGTCCATGCTGTCCAGACCAACTGATGAGCCTGACTTTGCCCTGAGTGAGAGAGGAGAGAGAGAGTCCCTATAGACCCTTTAGCCTCTGTTTTGAAGTCTTGGTGATCTAAATGAGGATGTCAATCCTGGGTCCTGCCTTCATCTGTGCAAAGCTATGCTGGCTCAATGAAAGTACTCTGCAGTGATTAGCCACTGACTGGTTTTCTCCAAACACAGTGTGGTTTCACATGAGATGGTTGTTGAGGTAGATCGCCCATTTGGTTGCTTGCATTTAGCTAAATAAAAGTGGTGGTCTTTCAAGTACTGCTTGTGGTATTGTTTGTTGTGTGAGAAATTACATTTATTGTAGATGATACAAATGTATTTTAACATCTGACAACTTGCAATCTTACTTATGGTAAATGTTTCTATTACTAAAAGCAACATTTTCAGTTGCTTTCATATCTTGCTGAAGGGTCTTCACCTCTGCAAATCTTTTTCCCATATCTGTTGTTGCTGAAACAATTTCCATTCTGCTGTTACATTTACATTTACATTTAAGTCATTTAGCAGACGCTCTTATCTGTTGTGATTGTTCGACTTCCTCTCTCACGTCACCATTTAATACCAATCTCAAAAGCATCTCTTCCCTCTATTGCTCCACTTCTGCTGACAAAAAAGGGTTCACACTCAAACATGTTTTCTCTTTCTAATGTTTCCTTGAACTCCTTGAGCTACCATGTCTCTCTTGAATGTGTGTTGCTTTTACGGTGCATTTACACTGATACAGTACATTGTATTTGCAAACAACAAAACACCAAATCTACATATTTGCTCGAAGTATTATTTACCCTTCAGGGCACCATAATGTATGACATACTCTTAAGGTAAGACTTAAACAGGTGTGCTGGCGCCTGGAAATTTGATTTCACTGCATTGCCTGCTGGGATGTCTTGCTCCCTGTCCTCCTTGTTAGCGGTCTATGCTCATCACTACTGAGCTTCTAGATGGTGATAGTGGAGCTAGCTCAGCTTCACACATCCGTTTTCACCTTCTACACACACATACATGCAGGCCCACACAGACACACACACATACACAAACACACACAGGGTGTTAGGTTCTGATTGACTTGTCAAGACCTAGGTGTGATCATGGGCTAAGAGGGCAGGTGTTAACCTAACCTGGTAGAGGAGAGGAACTGGGTCACAAAACCAGACAAATCCAGTGGCAAGGAGGACCCATTGTCCTTCTAACCTCAGGTGCTTCATTGCATAATTTAATATCAGAAAGGCCAATATGTTAGAGTATTTTACTGTGATCTATTTTGTAAAGAGTAAATTGCAGACAATTCAGCAATACCATAATATGGTGAAGAGTGTAGGAGTATTACGTTGATTATAATTGTTTGTTCATTAACCTTTTCATTCATAATGTGCACACACTGTTATTCATTGAGTTAAATGTTACAATTATCAGTGTTGTAGCACTCTTGGTCTTGAGTCCAGTCTCGAGACTTTCCATTCAGTCAGAGCATAAAACTGCTCCGTGAGGCCAAATATATACACTCCTTTCTTAAAACATGAATATCTTAACTATCTTATAGACATATAGACAAAACCAATTCACCTTGGTGATGTGCAGACTGGTTTTATATTATTCTTAACGATTTCGCACAAACCAGAAGAAAATGCAACAATATGTTTGTGAAACTATATATTCACAGTATTATGAATTAATTGTGGTTTATTTGTTAGCATTTCGCAGTGTGATTGATTTTACTAATTGCATTAGTACTGTAATAGGTTAGAGGTGCGCTATTTGATAGATTCCCCAGCTCCCCCTACCATGGGCTTCCAGTGGGGAGAACTGAGGTCAACCTACCCCAGCCTCCCTCCCCATCTCGTACTTCTGAGTGGGAGGCCTTCCCAGGCAGTAGCCTGCCTAGCTCACAAACTAGAATCAGGGCACTCACTACCACTAGGCTAATTGACCCACAGTCCCACACGGTGACATGATATCATTGACGTGACTTGCAAATGAGCAATAGAAAACCGATCGCACAAATGTCACCATTCAAAAAACATTGTGCCGCCCCGCCTTGGGTGGCTGCCCATGTCACGTATACCTTAATCAGCCACTGGGTACATATCAAAGTAGTATAGTGGAGGTATATGATTTATCAATTATGTAGTACAATAGAGAAATCATGCACAAAGTAGCCTACACAATCGCAAAGGACATGAAATACACTGCTCCAAAAAATAAAGGGAACACTAAAATAACACATCCTAGATCTGAATGAATTAAATATTCTTATTAAATAGTTTTTTCTTTACATAGTTGAATGTGCTGACAACAAAATCACACAAAAATTATCAATGGAAATCAAATTTATCAACCCATGGAGGTCTGGATTTGGAGTCACACTCAAAATTAAAGTGGAAAACCACACTACAGGCTGATCCAACTTTAATGTAATGTCCTTAAAACAAGTCAAAATGACTTAGTGTGTGGCCAGTAGTGTGTGTGGCCTCCACGTGCCTGTATGACCTCCCTACAACGCCTGGGCATGCTCCTGATGAGGTGGCGGATGGTCTCCTGAGGGATCTCCTCCCAGACCTGGACTAAAGCATCCGCCAACTCCTGGACAGTCTGTGGTGCAATGTGGCGTTGGTGGATGGAGCGAGACATGATGTCCCAGATGTGCTCAATTGGATTCAGGTCTGGGGAACGGGTGGGCCAGTCCATAGCATCAATGCCTTCATCTTGTAGGAACTGCTGACACACTCCAGCCACATGAGGTCTAGCATTGTCTTGCATTAGGAGTAGCCCAGGGCCAACCGCACCAGCATATGGTCTCACAAGGGGTCTGAAGATCTCATCTCAGTACCTAATGGCAGTCAGGCTACCTCTGGCGAGCACATGGAGGGCTGTGCGGCCCCCCAAATAAATGCCACCCCACACCATGACTGACCCACCGCCAAACCGGTCATGCTGGAGGATGTTGCAGGCAGCAGAATGTTCTCCACGGCGTCTCCAGACTCTGTCACGTCTGTCACATGTGCTCAGTGTGAACTTGCTTTCATTTGTGAAGAGCACAGGGCGCCAGTGGCGAATTTGCCACTCTTGGTGTTTTCTGGCAAATGCCAAACGTCCTGCACGGTGTTGGGCTGTAAGCACAAGCCCCACCTGTGGACGTCAGGCCCTCATACCACCCTCATGGAGTCTGTTTCTGACCGTTTGAGCAGACACATGCACATTTATGGCCTGCTGGAGGTCATTTTGCAGGGCTCTGGCAGTGCTCCTCCTGCTCCTCCTTGCACAAAGGCGGAGGTAAGGGTCCTGCTGCTGGGTTGTTGCCCTCCTACGGCCTCCTCCACGTCTCCTGATGTACTGGCCTGTCTCCTGGTAGCACCTCCATGCTCTGGACACTACGCTGACAGACACAGCAAACCTTCTTGCCACAGCTCGCATTGATGTGCCATCCTGGATGAGCTGCACTACCTGAGCCACTTGTGTGGGTTGTAGACTCCGTCTCATGCTACCACTAGAGTGAAAGCACCACCAGCATTCAAAAGTGACCAAAACATCAGCCAGGAAGCATAGGAACTGAGAAGTGGTCTGTGGTCACCACCTGCAGAACCACTCCTTTATTGGGGGTGTCTTGCTAATTGCCTATAATTTCCACCTGTTGTCTATTCCATTTGCACAACAGCATGTGAAATTTATTGTCAATCAGTGTTGCTTCCTAAGTTTGATTTCACAGAAGTGTGATTGACTTGGAGTCACATTGTGTTGTTTAAGTGTTCCCTTTATTTTTTTGAGCAGTGTATATTCACATGCTTAGGTTCAGCGGAATATCATCTGAAAGGCAGCAAGTGTGCAGCTCTCAACTGGTTTCGGTATGGAGCAGCTCACAGAAGAATTACATCGGTAGCCGGTAGGGTAGGAAAGACGTTTCAATTTATGATATCTACCAGTAAATGATAACTAAGGCAACAATGGTTATGCAAACCAGGTATTGAACGGTTTAGTCCGAAGTGATGCGCAAATGTCATCATGCACTGTTTGCATCAGGGGCGTAGACATGGATGGACCTGGGTAGACACAGGCCCACCCATTGGGGAGCCAGTCCCTCCACAAGCATTCTTGTGGACTGAGACAATCACATTTGTGTCTTTTTAGCTATTAAGCAATTATCTGCAACTAGTTTGCAGATATGAAACAAACAGACAATCATAATATCAGTAAAAAATATTAAACTCCCAGTTTATGCTACAAAAGCAACTTCATAAGAAGTTTTAAAAATAGGTTCTATATGACTCGACGCGACGCGTTCCATGACGTACAATAAGGCAAGGTTGGCAGAATAGATGGATGCAGTTCAAAGCATGATTAATATAACTGACCAATACATTTCTTGGTAGTCCAAAAAATATTGCTATCAGGTTGTAAATCACAGCTGGCTTGGTACATTGTTTGCTGCCTCCATTCAGGATTCACTGTTTCCGTTTCAATGACTTAACATTCTAGACAAAAACTGACGCATATTGCTAAGGCTGGGAATGGCAATAAAATCAAACAAGCAAGGACAATGATCACAAGTCAGACATGACCAAATATCTATTTCGTATCTATTTATGTAGCAAGCTAAAAACACAAAGCCTAAAGTTAGCTAGATAGCTAACTAGCTAGCTGCTAGGAGGATGTCATGCCATTGGAGGAGTGGGTGAGTGACTGACTTTTTCCCCTCATATTGTTTTTTTTTGGTGGCTATACACAACTAGAGATGCAGATGTCATTTGGTTAGCTAGAAACAACTTGAATGACTGTTAAATGGCGCGATCCAGTTAGCATATCTCTTGCATTCGCAAATTCAGTCTGGCTATCTACTCTGATTTCAGAGCACTCTCATCTGAGTGTGCCAGAGCGCAGAGTAACTGAATACCCGCTGAATATGACCAGTGTCAGTAAATGCAAAAATAGTAATAGTTAGTCAAGAACACAATAGATAACATGTATATAGCCTAACCAGCTCTGCTACAGTGAGTAAAATGGTTAGAGTGAGGTGTTTTCTCATTTATGTCTGGAAGAAGCTAGCTAGCAAGCTAGCCAATTTTAGCCAGTGAGCGTGGGTGCTTGGTTGGGACAAGAATGCATTGGCAGTCAAGGTGCAGAAGGACAAGGAGGCTACAATTCCCCATTGTTTATCAGTGAAATTTTCATATTGCTTTGATTAGCATTCGTTGTTGATCTTGTTGTTGTTGATGTGCATAACTGAGGGAGAGAGCAGGGTGGCAGGTAGCCTAGTGGTTAGAATGTTGGACTTGTAACCGAAAGGTTGCAAGATCAAATCCCTGAGCTAACAAGGTAAAAATCTGTTGTTCTGCCCCAGAACAAGGCAGTTAACCCACTGTTCCTAGATCATCATTGAAAATAAGAATTTGTTCTTAACTGACTTGCCTAGTACATTTAAAAAAAAAGAGCCTTCCTTTTCATAGCTGTTTGAGCAATAGGACTGTAAAGTTCCCAAATGTAAGAGGACTCCCGTGGTGTTTACATATTTGCAGAAATCCATTCAGGTGTATTTTGTGACTTTTGGCGAATACATTCTAATGATCTAAAGTCGCATTGTTGCAACTGCCTGTAAACACACAGTCCAGTTCCAAGTGAATGATGGCAGTGTTGCAAATCATTTTTTGGCATAAAGGAATACTGTAGCTCTGATGGCTATAGCGCACTGGTCTGTGTAGACTCCGGTCCTGGACAAGACAGATGTTTTTATTCTGTTTTTTACCTGCAGTGTCTATTAATGGTGCAAGCGCTCAGCCACATTCCCACTGTATATTACTATTTAAAAAAACTTCACTATTCTGAATGTCTAAAGATTCCATCAATACTGATACTGGACATGTTGAACTCTTATTATGATTTGATGAAATGACAATCATGGTCTTTAATTGGACTCACATTTTTCTGGTCTCATTCTTGACTCAGTCTTGCCCCCTATAGTTTTGGTCTTGACTCAGACTCGATTTGCTCCGGTCTTGGTCTTGATTCGGTCTCGCTTTAGGTGGTCTCGAACACAACACTGGCAATTATCATGCAATGCCAATCATCATATGCTGTAATGCAATGGAAGCGCAAGCTTCCATGAGGTAAAATCAATGTAATGATTAGTCCCAAATGAATATGAATGTGATTAATGTTGTAGATTATGTACAATAGTACCACCCTAAAAACTCAAACAGTTTAGCAGCATACTCTGTACTTTGTGGAACATATTAAAACAAAATCCTGTTGTGGGAAGTTGAATGTGCAGCAGTAGCTCATTGCTATGCAGATATTCACACATTCTCTCCCAGCAACATTGCTAATTGGTTTCATGTTGATTTAAGTGCTGCCAGCCAAAGGCTATGCGACTATGAGGGATTTAAAGATGAATGTAGATGAGTATAGTAGCACAGGGTAGTAGGAGCTACCTCTCCTTCTCTGACAGGTAGTAGAGTCCAACTGAGTATCACAAGGCACCCAAGGAGACGAAAGTGGCACCTTATCGGAAAACACTACTTGGCCAACAATTGTCTGACAATCAGATTGGAGGCGAACAACCACAACATAAATAATCAATGTTTACACAATTGTCTGTTTTCACAGGGGTGGATTTTGCAATAGCTTGTTTTCATATCTCTTACAGGCACTCAGGACTACCTGCACTATCATTCATGAATATCTTTGTAAAACCAAATGGGGATGCACTGAAAAGCTTGGGAGTTAAGAGTTTGCATAGAATTCATGTTCCTTTTCTGGGTAGAATAATCTTTGTTAAATATTAAAAAAACATCTTTCATTCAGAAGATTGGTTAGCAATGTAAAGAATTCAAACCAACTTTGAAAGAACATGTGTTTTCAAATAGTGTTTTCAAAGAGCAACAGAAAATGGCTCTGTAATAATGTTATGGATTTTGTATGTACTGTACGTGTGGCAGAGTCTGGGCAGAGCCATGAACCACAATTTAAACAGGGGCACATCTAGAGGCTCGGGATGTAAGGTTTAGGTCCACAATGAAGACTTGATTAGAAATGTCTCTGATTAGCATACAGTACATCACAGTGATATACATTACCATCGTATGCACAATGCATAAAAAGGTTCAGAAGTCAGATAAAATACACAGCAATGTACCATGTACCATATCTAGTGCTTTTCAACTGTTCATAGTTTTTGTTAGTTATATTATTTGCATTTCAGATAATACTGTATATAGTATTTATAGTATTAGTATTTTGACAAGGTAAAAATACCTTGTTATAATATATAGTATTTTGACAAGGTAAAAATCTGTCGTTCTGCCTCTGAACAAGGCAAGTAACCCACTGTTCCAGCCCATCATTGAAAATAAGAATTTTTCTTAACTGACTTGCCTAGTTAAATAAAGGTACTTTAAAAAAAAATGTATTTATCAAGGCTCAAGATTTCCTGATAGTCTCTCTTTCATAGAGCAATAAAACATTTGACCTCTGATGTTTTGCCTTTGATTATTTTTAATCTTTGCAGGTTGTCAGAGTAAAACTGTTGTATTTCTACTGTAAAAGTATGAACTGTAATTCACTTCTATTTTTGCTCTTTCTCCAAAACAGTAGAACTGTACTGAATGAAATTTGCAGTGACTGTATCTTGTGAAAATCAGTTGTGTATGCTCATACTATTCAGAAATTATATTACTCTTTATTTCCATCCCTGTAGTGCATGGCCTAGTTATATGTTGTATACCATTTCTCAAGTGACTCTCCAGGCTTTATAATCTTATCAGACATTTCCATGAGGTCCATGCTATCTGTCATTGAATAAAAAGTAGCCTTGAAATAGCATCTGTAGGTATTTTGGGCCTGGGAGCATACAAAACAAGTAGCATCATGACACATAGTCCAATAAACCTATCTTCCCATTGTCAAGTCATTGTGATTGACAGAGCCATCCCTCAAAAGGTGCACATACTCAATACCTAATAGGCTATAGAAGAATCAGCCTACTGTTGGACTGAATCCCCTGGGACAGGTGTTTCATGATGGGTTACTAATCAAGTGATCTCTGAACCTATTGAAGAACCTTTTGAAATAGACAAATCCCAGCCCAGGTGGAATGAAGGATTCAAACAGTAAAATAATGACTCTCTGTTACATGGTGGGTATATATAGGATGATATGAGGAAAAATCAAATTTTTCCTTCAACACCACTCACTTACTTTCTCAATACATAATTTGTCTAAAAAAAAGTTGGAAGCCATGAGTTTCATTGTAAATGCAATTATATTAGTGCTTTTTACCACTGCCACACTGTGGGTCTGTATTATTAAGCCCAGTCGTTTTTTATTGATGTATTAAGGGAAGGGAGAGGGAAGTGTCTAAATCAACGCCTTTGCTTTTTTAGGTGTAAAATTGGACTCTCCACTCTAATCGAGGGCCAGATTGATCTGATGAGAGCAATTCCATTATTTTGGTTATTCCATTTTTGATAATGGATGATGTTATTGCCTGCTCGGTCTGTGCAATCTGAAAGCTATAATGTGTTTTTCTGAATACCCATAGAATGTTTGATTGCACTTTATTTGAAGGGGGTACACCTGGCAACCAATAATAATATAAGGACTAATACTATACAAAGCAGCTTACATGAATGTGTCATGACACTTCTTACAACTGAGTGTTTTGCTAACATCCATAACAACATTTGCAACACATTTATTCAACATCAGTGGAGAGATTTGTCAAAATATAAGTGTTACAGCACAGCGTTTTAAAGAGTAAGATATATATTATATTGTGTTGTTTTGACTGCAATCATATACAAAGTGAAAAGTGAAATTACAATACAAGGCTGGCACCGTCATAGGATGCCACCTTTCCAACAAGTCAGTTCTTCAAATTTTTGCCCTGCTAGAGCTGCCCAGGTCAACTGCAAGTGCTGTTATTGTGAAGTGGAAACGGCTATGAACAACAACGGCTTAGCCCGCGAAGAGCTAGGCCACACAAGCTCACAGAACAAGACTGCCGAGTGCTGAAGCGCGTAGCTCGTAAAAATTGTTTGTCCTCGTTTACAACACTCACTACCGAGGTCCAAACTGCCTCTAGAAGCAACATCAGCACAGCTGTTCGTTGGGAGGTTCATGAAATGGGATTCCATGGCTGAGCAGTCGCACACAAGCTTAAGATCACCATGCGCAATGCCAAGAATCGGATGAAACATTGTAAAGCTCGCCGCCATTGGACTCTGGAGCAGTGGAAACGTGTTCTCTGGAGTGATGAATCATGCTTCACCATCTGGCAGTCCGACGGACGAATCTGGGTTTGGGAGAAGCCAGGATGCATAGTACCAACTGTAAAGTTTGGTGGGGGAGGAATACAATTCTGGGGCTGTTATTCATAGTTCGGGCTAGGCCCGTTAATTCCAGTGAAGGGCAATCTTAATGCTACAGCATACAATGACATTCTAGACGATTCTGTGCTTCCAATTTTGTGGCAACCGTTTGGGGAAGGCTCTTTCCTGTTTCAGCATGACATTGCCCACGTGCACAGTGAGAGGTCCATAAAGAAATGGTTTGTCGAGATCGGTGTGGAAGAACTTGACTGGCCTGCACAGAGCCCTGACCTCAACTTCATCGAATGCCTTTGAGATTAATTGGAATGCTGACTGCGAGCCAGGCCTAATCTCCAGCAATGTTACAACATCTAGTATAAAACTTGCCCAGAAGAGTGGAGAATGTTATAACAGCAAAGGGGGGTTCAACTCCATATTAATGCCCATGATTTTGGAATGTGATGTTCCACGAGCATATGTCCAAAGTGACTAATGGAATCATTAGTCACTTTAATAATGTTTACATACTATTTTTCTAATTTCATATGTCTATACTGTATTGTAGTTAATGCCACTCCGACAGTGCTTGTCCTAATATTGATATATTTCTTATTAATTCCATTATTTCACTTTGAGATTTGTGTGTATTGTTGTAAATTGTTGGATACTAATGCACTGCTGGTGTCAGAGTCGTGTTTATAGCTGAAAAGTCAGGTGCAGGAGAAGCAAACTTAGTGGAATAGAGTTGTTTAATGACTTTAAACAAAACAAGTGAATTACAGTTTAAACAAAACATAACTATGAATAATATAAAACAAAGTGGGTACGCGAACCCGTCGCGCACCAATACAAACACGAAATCTGAACAACAAACAATCTCTGACAAAGACATGAGGGGAAACAGAGGGTTAAATACATAACAGGTAATTTATGGGATTGAAACCAGGTGTGTAGGAAGACAAGACAAAATCAATGGAAAAAGAGAAATGGATCAATGGCTAGAAGACCAGTGACGTCGAACGCCGAGCACCGCCCGAACAAGGAAAGGCATCGACATCGGCAGAAGTCGTGACAGCTGGAGCTAGGAACACAAGCATTTCGCTACACCCGCAGTAACATCTGCTAAATATGTGACCAATACAATTTGATTCGGTATATATATATACAGTATATTTGCCATAAACAGCTTACAAGTTGATTTAACAACTTTAGAGAGCAAATCAAGGCGATCATTACACTATTACTTAATTCATGGTAATTATTTGAATTGCTGAGTGCTTTTATAATTGCAAAACTACTGCTTGCAAATGATTTACAGACACACTTTGATCACTGCAATTAAAGCTGCTAGTTCTGACACATATTTACTTCATCTGTTGTTTGATGAGTGAAACTGCTGTAATGCTGATTGTTTAATGCAATTATTTGCCATGGCCGAAAGCTCTCTCTTGAGTCTGCGTTGCAGCCTCGCTGCGTTCGTGAATGGAATGGAATAATATGTGTCTGAACACTTCTACAATAATGTGGATGCTAGAAGTATTTAGAAACATATATAAATATTATACTTTGATTACGTTAATACACAAGGGAATTTGTCCCAATACTTTTGGTCCCCTAAAATGGGGGGACTATGTACAAAAAGTGCTGTCATTTCTAAATGGTTCACCTGATATACCCTCAAATGAAAGCCAAAAGTCTGACCTTTAACCTTGTAGTCATTTAAAAAAAACTTTATTTAACTAAGCAAGTCAGTTAAGAACAAATTCTTATTTACAATGACTGCCCACCCCGGCCAAACCCTAACCAGGACGCCGCTGGGCCAATTGTGAGCCGCCCTATGGGACTCCCAATCACGGCCAGTTGTGATACAGCCTGGAATCAAACCAGGGTCTGTAGTGACGCCTCTAGCACTGAGATGCAGTGCCTTAGACCGCTGCGCCACTCGGGAGCATTGTATCATTTCAAATCCAAAGTGTTGGAGTACAGAGCTAAAACAGGAAAAACATTTGTTACTGTCCCAATCATTTTGGAGCTCAATCAGATTGACATCCGCATAGCGTTGTTTTGACGGTGACGGAGGTAGAACTGCTTTAGAGCTGTCAAATCCACAAGCAGCTTGTTGCGTTACCTTATCGTGGACACTATCATTGGTGACACTCAACTATAATCTGACAAATACTATGCACCCACGTTACAAGTACAAACACTCGAATTAGACTGATAGGCATAAACGCTCCATCCAAATGAACACGAAAACATGCGTTAGCCTAACATCAATGGTTTGGTATTTGAGAGTCATTATTTCTAACATGGATAGAGCCTACACTTTCTATTGTCGTTTTGAACTTCTAATGCAGTAGGGATAATAAGGAAGGGAGTGGTTTGTGACACACAGGAGCAGCCACACTCACCTATATGTTAGCTCATACATCAGTTACACCTCTAACACCGCCAAAAGATCAGCTATGTGGATGTCGGGCAGCGCTAGTTAACGCTGGTTAACGCTCGATCTGATTGAATCCAGGCTTACATTTAAAACGTTTGCACACAAATTAAAAGTATGTATTTCCAAGTTCTAGATTCAATGGATTTCCGTGGAAGTTACGATTTGAAGTCAATAACTGGATGGCACTGAATTCCAAGGTAGACTGTTCAAAGAAATTAAATATAGACATCATCTGAGATCCGCTTTAGCCCTTCAGTATGTTCTCAAGCCTTCCAATAGATACATTGTATAATGTATTACACCACCATAATATCACATTTTTCTCAGTCATAATCTTGATTGACATTATGTATAGCTATAGTTTGGTTCAGGCTCACCGTTACTCATTTTACACTATATTCAGATGTCATATTATGAATAAAAACCAGCCAACTGCAATATTAAATAAATGACAGACATCCTTTGATGTCATCATTACTGGGGCTTTTATCTCTTGAAAGATGTGTCGGAGTAAATTGCCATCATTTTTCTAACTCTTCTAATATGAGTCAGGATGTGTAACTAGTGATCCTCAAAGGGTGCTGGGATAGGATGAGATTGATCTATTTTACCTATAATTATATTTTCAGAGTTATTGGCAGATAACATTATGATCCGACTGATTCACTTCAGTGTCTTCAGTTTGGTCTGCTCCATATCGCCTATTATCACCACCCATGCATGCGTACTCTGTGCTTCGTCCTCTGAGCTCTGTTCTTAATGAATAAGTTAGCCTCAGACTCCCATCTCCCAGTTCAAGGTGGGCACACCTGACTATTACCAAAGGATTTTGGGATAGCTCAGAAATAATCAACTGGGTTCACTGATTACATGTGATATATGGGTTATTTGGAAAAAGACCTTGTTTTATGTCAGAGGGCCTTTTTTATGATTATTCCTTTTGACACAAATTACTTTTTGAGTTGCTTGATTTGCTCATTTGGGTAGATCCATCCTGTTCACATGGCCTGCCTGGGAACCTCTATTGAGGAGTTTTTCTCTCTGACACAATCTTGAAGGCACGGCTTTCCACTTTCACCACTAATCTTCCTATTAGTTAAAACATCTGTACTCACTCTGTAACCAAACCGCTTTCTAGTCTACATTGTGGTCTTAATGAACCATTCTCCATAGATTCATTTAGGCAGACCTCTAGTGTTGAAATACCATGAAAAAACTGGCTTCAGCATATCTGTCCGGTGAGTTTTGATTTGACGTCTTCAACAAACTATTCAAAATAAATACTTTTCTCCATACACACTAAGCAGGTGACTCTCTAGCCGACACAGTTTTATGCCAAACTTGTATCATGGTCAGTTAAGCTCAGTAGGAGTGTTTTTAGGGATAGTGCAGCCATGCATGCAGAGAGAGCAGGAACATTGACTGCCAGAGAGATGGTAAAAGGGAAGGATGCTGCTAAATGTGTTTATTGGCCTATCTATAGAGAGCATTATGTAATACACTCACCTCACGGTTTAGTGCCTCTACATCTCAGCTTCCTAATTCCCCTGATCAAACTAGTGCATATTTTATAACTGACTTCATACTGTATATAGAAGTGGCATCATGATTTGGCTATATTTATAATGAAACATACAAAGCGAAACCCTCCATTATTCCTCACCTACATTACAGAGAAAATATGCTAGATATGCATTAATCAGTTTAAGGGAATCAGTTTAATGGAATCTAAACCCTCGTTTCGTTCCCACACTTAGGCACGCCCACATGCCCACATCCCTTATTTTGACCCAGAGGAAATTAGGAGATGTGTGAGCTGAGCTTTATTCTGAAGATGGGATTGTCTCAGTCACCATTCATGATGCAACAATATGTCATTAACAGGATTAGTTTGAATGAACCATAGCAAAAATGTCCTACTGAGAGAGGATTTAACGTCTTAGATGCAATACCGCCCATCAGTGAGATACGGTGATTATTGTGTTGCTTTGTGGAACGCTTTTTGGTCATGTTTAAGGAAGTTGTCATATAAAACAGTAGGATATACTGTAAAAGTAAACACAGGGTATAGATCAATGTTCAATGTTAAGACCCATCAATTCATTCCGTCAAAATGTTTGGTTTAAAAACAAATGTATGTATTTGGCACATTTGTCAATGTTTTTTCTTGCTCTTCTCACAGACTTCATATACGTTGTCATTTCCAGACTTTATATTCTTTCAAATAGTTTTTTTCAGACTTCATCATGTCCTACTTTCACCCGAGTCCCAGTTGGGTCAAAATCAACCTTCTCTTTATTTGTTTGGAGGAAAGAACATCAGGGTATACTAAATGTATTGACTTTCCAGTTTGGGTTTAGGTGTCAATGACCTGCACTGGTCAAGACGGAATTAAATTGTATGTCGATAGGCCTACCTGGTCCCTTTTGAATAGACTGACCTAAATAATGTGGCTCGCTCAATGGCTGCACCCTACGTGAACTGTATTAAAGACTAGCTGAAATATACTCATTTCTTTATGTTTTTCCACTATAGAAAAATCCACAAGGGCATTCCTGGAAGAAGTCAAAGACTGTCGTTCTGGCTTCATGTACATTGAGGCAAAATTAGCATAACATTAACAAACACTGTGCAAGGTCAGATGAACATGGAATAGATCAAACAATTATGGTGGGTAACAATCAACTACTTATAAAATGGGATGTGATTAAATGTATGAGGGTATTCACACTCACAGGCCTGTGTAAGCAGTTATATATGCCTACAATGTTACATTATGTGATTAAAATACAATCTAGTAGACAGGCAAATCTGCTGCGGCTATAGATGCAGTATTTCCAGGCGTGGTGATTATGGCGCTTTACAGCGAGTGGGAAATTAGCAGTAAAAGGCTTTTGTTTGATTTATTTATGTCCCCGCAGCATTTTATGTTTCATATTTCACAGCGAAATAAAAGCGGGGTTAGATGTGGGTCCAATCCCTTGATGCTTCCAACCAAAATGAGACAGTAAAAGGAAAAGTAGCATACTGAAAACGTCCAAACGCAAAACTTAAATATTTAAAAGACTGATCCATCCTGTTTTTTTTATTCTCTCAAGGCGTATAAGAAAGAGGAAGAACATCTGAGAGTCCATATGGTACACACAGTGAGATGTTATGCTTGTGTCACTTTCCCAAATGAGGAGAAAAATCTTTTTTTGCCAGCCACATTCCTTAGTTGATTCTACTGCCACAATTCTCATCATCTGTTTAAGTCTCTGATATGGTCCCATGGGTGGTCTCATGGTATTGATACAGGGCCTTAAAATGAGTGGAAGTCAGCCATAATGGTGTGTGTGTGGGGGGGAGGGGGGGGGCATCATTAGTTTCAATAAAAGTATTGGATGCATGTCAATCTGATGGTGTGTCAATCCGCTGTGTTTAAGGGGGTGGTAAATTAGCTTTCATCCTGATTGATTACAGAGCAGAGGGCTGAGCTCAGCAGGAAATCCTCTCTAGGAAAACGTCATTTTCTCCCAACAGGATGTGTTAGGATCACTAAATGCACTACACCTCATCACCATACATTTCACCCAACATATGCGTTTGTTACGGTGGCCCTAAGGGACAAAGTAGCTAGGATCACTAAAGGTGGAACATAGTCAACAGATGTGTTAAGATCACTGAAAGCACAATCCCCCATCACACCTTCAGATCAGTGTCTCTCTCACCACACCCGGCTCAATCATGCTAGACTAATAGACTGATCCACAGGTTATATAGCTCAGAGGCTAATGTGTACAATGTGAAAGAATACACTGTACAGCAAAGATCCCATGATTTGACATCAGCTGTAACGTTTCCTAATATATGCATTTAAATAACAGGCACCAAGAACAATAGCTGAAGACAAGCCATATCTATCTTCAATTATCCTTTCTCTCAGTTTGCTTCTCATCTCAACCTGTATTTTATAACTCTCTGTGACAGCATCATAGTTTGCTTCTGTGGACAGTGGGTTCCATGACCCTCTGTACCTATTCGTTTTTCTTCCTGGACACAATAAATGGGTTGTGAAAGAGAAGATGACAGCTGAGGCACTGAGTGTTGTGGCAAGCTTTTAGCCTCTCTCTGCCCAGACCAGAGCCCCACAGTCTAGGAGTGCTTTATGACCTACCTTTCTCTCCTCCCCCTCCTCCCTCTCTGCAGGTCCTTCCACTCCTTGCTCTCAGAACAATTTTGCTGCTTGAAAGTGGAGAGAGAGAGAGAGAGAGAGAGAGAGAGAGAGAGAGAGAGAGAGAGGGGAGAGAGAGAGAAATTCTGCAGTGGAGTGACTGGCTCATATTGCAGAGGTTCCTGATTACTGAGCAAGGACATAGAAAGCCTCAGGCTGGAGTATAATGTTCCTTTGAACATCCAGGAACAAGAAAACAAGTGTTTTTGGTGTACTTTCTGATATTAGACTAAATGATCGATATACTATATGTGGACAATAAACCATTGGGTACATCTGATCATCATGTCATGATGACCATGGACAGCATGTACAAATGTTAAGATTCTGTCTCTTATTGAGTAAATCAATATGTAATTGCTTGTAAATCAACACAAAGACAGGAAGGATACATATTATAACAGCTGTATTCAAGTTCATTTCAAAACAACATTTCCTGAAATAATGTTTTATTCTCGGTAAGGTTTGATAATTCTTTCCTTTCCCTTTGTTAGAAATATCATACCTTTCTTCATGTCTAATAAACTGTATGTTTCAACAGGGCTGAGAGCAATGCCACAGGATTCCAAGTAAAGTAATTATTCTTCATTCAACAGTCTAATTTAGACCAAAAAGTATTGATATTTTGATCCGTGGTTATATTAGCCCTTAAATAATGCATGTTAAAGGCCATGTTCCATTTTTAAAAACTCCAAAGAATTAGTAGTGCATATATGTATCAATCTGATGTCACTTCTTTTCCAATCCGACATTGTATCAATGTAGCACTAAAAATAACATAAGGTAGAACAAAAACACATGATAAATAAAAATAAGAAGAACACAATTAAGTAAGAAGCTGTATACAGGGTAGGTTCCAATACCATATCTACAATGTGCAGGGATACTGGAGTGAGTCCTTTGAGTGTGCATAGATAATCAAATAAAATAATATACAAGGGTCAACTCAGATAGTTTGTGTAGCCATTCTGTTAGCTATTTAGCAGTATTATGGCTAGGGGATAGAAGCTGTTTAGGAGCCTGTTGGTTGTCATCATCGGGGTGAAGACAGCTTGCCTGTCGAAACGTTGGCTCTTAGAGTGTGCTGCTCTCCTTTATTTTCAAGTTTTCCACTTCGCTAGCCAGCACCTCGCCTAAATAGGTGTGCGTTTCTTTTTCCTCTAGGTGCCTGTTGGTGTCAGACTTCCGCTTGCCGTGCAGAAGCAGAGAGAACAGTCTATGACTTGGGGAGCTGGAGTCTTTAATGAATTTCCAGGCCTAGCTTTCACACCGCCTGATATAGAGGTCCTGAATGACAGGGAGACAGGGTGGTGCAGGGTGGTGCAGGGTGGTGCAGTTGCCATACAAAGCAGTGATGCAGCCAGTCAAGATGTTTTTAATGGTGCAGCTGTAGAATATTTTGAGGATTTGATGGCCCATGCGAAACCTTTTCAACTTCCTGAGGGGAAAGAGAGGCGCTGTCTGTGAGCGAGTGAGTGGACCATTTCAAGTCCTTAGTGATCTCGACCCGCTCCATTGCAGCTCCATCAATGTGGATGAGGGTGTGCTCGCCCCACCATTTCCTGTAGTCCACAATCAGCTCCTTAGTCTTACTGACGTTGAGGGAGAGGTTGCTGTCCTGGCACCACACTGCCAGGTCACTGACTTCCTCCCTGTAGGCTGGTTCATCATCGCAGGTAATCAATTGATGATGGTGTTGAAGTCGTGCGCGGCCACCCAGCTGTGTGTGAACAGGGAGTACAGGAGGGGACTAAGCACACACCCCTGTGTTGCCCCCGTGTTGAGGGTCAGCGTGGAGGAGGTGGTGCTGCCTACCCTCACCACCTGGGGTCGGCCCGTCAGGAAGTTCAGGATCCAATTGCAGAAGGGAGGTGTTCAGTCCCAGGGTCCTAAGCTTGGTGACGAGCTTTGAAGGAACAATGGTGTTGAATGCTGAGCTGTAGTAAATGAACAGCACTCTCACATAGGTATTCCTCTTATCTAGGTGAGTGAGGGCAGTGTGGAGTGCGATTGAGATTGAGATTGTGTTGTCTATGTATGGAGTTTTCTAGGGTGTTTGGGATGATGGAGTTGATTACAGATGTGAGTGCTACAGGGCGGTAGTCATTGTGGCATGAAGCCTTAGAGTTCTTGGGAACAGAAATGATGGTAGTCATCGTAAAACATGTGGGGATTACAGACTGGGACAAGGAGAGGTTGAAAATTATTGCAAATATGCCAACTGATCTGCACATGCTCTCCACTTCCGGCGCCGACAGAGATGGCCGCCTCGCTTCGCTTTCCTAGGAAACTATGCAGTTTTTAGGTTTTTTTACGTGTTATTTCTTACATTAGTACCCCAGGTCATCTTAGGTTTCATTACATACAGTCGAGAAGAACTACTGAATATAAGATCAGCGTCAACTCACCATCAGTACGACCAAGAATATGTTTTTCGCGACGCGGATCCTGTGTTCTGCCTTTCAAACAGGACAACGGAATGGATCCCATGCAGCGACCCAAAAAAACGACTCCGAAAAAGAGGGAAACGAGGCGGTCTTCTGGTCAGACTCCGGAGACGGGCACACCGTGCACCACTCCCTAGCATTCTTTTTGCCAATGTCCAGTCTCTTGACAACAAGGTTGATGAAATCCAAGCAAGGGTAGCATTCCAGAGGGACATCAGAGATTGTAACGTTCTTTTCTTCACGGAAACATGGCTCACTGGAGAGACGCTATCCGAGGCGGTGCAGCCAACGGGTTTCTCCACGCATCGCGCCGACAGAAACAAAGGCGTATGCCTTATGGCTAACGAGACATGGTGTGATGAAAGAAACATACAGGAACTCAAATCCTTCTGTTCACCTGATTTAGAATTCCTCACAATCAAATGTAGACCGCATTATCTACCAAGAGAATTCTCTTCGATTATAATCACAGCCGTATATATCCCCCCCCAAGCAGACACATCGATGGCTCTGAACGAACTTTATTTAACTCTTTGCAAACTGGAAACCATTTATCCGGAGGCTGCATTCATTGTAGCTGGGGATTTTAACAAGGCTAATCTGAAAACAAGACTCCCTAAATTTTATCAGCATATCGACTGCGCAACCAGGGGTGGAAAAACCTTGGATCATTGTTACTCTAACTTCCGCGACGCATATAAGGCCCTGCCCCGCCCCCCTTTCGGAAAAGCTGACCACGACTCCATTTTGTTGATCCCTGCCTACAGACAGAAACTAAAACAAGAGGCTCCCACGCTGAGGTCTGTCCAACGCTGGTCCGACCAAGCTGACTCCACACTCCAAGACTGCTTCCATCACGTGGACTGGGATATGTTTCGTATTGCGTCAGATAACAATATTGACGAATACGCTGATTCGGTGTGCGAGTTCATTAGAACGTGCGTTGAAGATGTCGTTCCCATAGCAACGATTAAAACATTCCCTAACCAGAAACCGTGGATTGATGGCAGCATTCGCGTGAAACTGAAAGCGCGAACCACTGCTTTTAATCAGGGCAAGGTGTCTGGTAACATGACCGAATACAAACAGTGCAGCTATTCCCTCCGCAAGGCTATCAAACAAGCTAAGCGTCAGTACAGAGACAAAGTAGAATCTCAATTCAACGGCTCAGACACAAGAGGCATGTGGCAGGGTCTACAGTCAATCACGGACTACAAGAAGAAATCCAGCCCAGTCACGGACCAGGATGTCTTGCTCCCAGGCAGACTAAATAACTTTTTTGCCCGCTTTGAGGACAATACAGTGCCACTGACACGGCCTGCAACGAAAACATGTGGTCTCTCCTTCACTGCAGCCGAGGTGAGTAAGACATTTAAACGTGTTAACCCTCGCAAGGCTGCAGGCCCAGACGGCATCCCCAGCCGCGCCCTCAGAGCATGCGCAGACCAGCTGGCCGGTGTGTTTACGGACATATTCAATTAATCCCTATACCAGTCTGCTGTTCCCACATGCTTCAAGAGGGCCACCATTGTTCCTGTTCCCAAGAAAGCTAAGGTAACTGAGCTAAACGACTACCGCCCCGTAGCACTCACTTCCGTCATCATGAAGTGCTTTGAGAGACTAGTCAAGGACCATATCACCTCCACCCTACCTGACACCCTAGACCCACTCCAATTTGCTTACCGCCCAAATAGGTCCACAGACGATGCAATCTCAACCACATTGCACACTGCCCTAACCCATCTGGACAAGAGGAATACCTATGTGAGAATGCTGTTCATCGACTACAGCTCGGCATTCAACACCATAGTACCCTCCAAGCTCGTCATCAAGCTCGAGACCCTGGGTCTCGACCCCGCCCTGTGCAACTGGGTACTGGACTTCCTGACGGGCCGCCCCCAGGTGGTGAGGGTAGGCAACAACATCTCCTCCCCGCTGATCCTCAACACTGGGGCCCCACAAGGGTGCGTTCTGAGCCCCCTCCTGTACTCCCTGTTCACCCACGACTGCGTGGCCACGCACGCCTCCAACTCAATCATCAAGTTTGCGGACGACACAACAGTGGTAGGCTTGATTACCAACAACGACGAGATGGCCTACAGGGAGGAGGTGAGGGCCCTCGGAGTGTGGTGTCAGGAAAATAACCTCACACTCAACGTCAACAAAACTAAGGAAATGATTGTGGACTTCAGGAAACAGCAGAGGGAACACCCCCCTATCCACATCGATGGAACAGTAGTAGAGAGGGTAGCAAGTTTTAAGTTCCTCGGCATACACATCACAGACAAACTAACTGAATTGGTCCACTCACACAGACGACATCGTGAAGAAGGCACAGCAGCGCCTCTTCAACCTCAGGAGGCTGAAGAAATTCGGCTTGTCACCAAAAGCACTCACAAACTTCTACAGATGCACAATCGAGAGCATCCTGGCGGGCTGTATCACCGCCTGGTACGGCAACTGCTCCGCCCTCAACCGTAAGGCTCTCCAGAGGGTAGTAAGGTCTGCACAACGCATCACCGGGGGCAAACTACCTGCCCTCCAGGACACCTACACCACCCGATGTTACAGGAAGGCCATAAAGATCATCAAGGACATCAACCACCCGAGCCACTGCCTGTTCACCCCGCTATCATCCAGAAGGCGAGGTCAGTACAGGTGCATCAAAGCTAGGACCGAGAGACTGAAAAACAGCTTCTATCTCAAGGCCATCAGACTGTTAAACAGCCACCACTAACATTGAGTGGCTGCTGCCAACACACTGACACTGACTCAACTCCAGCCACTTTAATAATGGGAATTGATGGTTAATGATGTAAATATATCACTAGCCACTTTAAACAATGATACCTTATATAATGTTACTTACCCTACATTATTCATCTCATATGCATACGTATATACTGTACTCTATATCATCGACTGCATCCTTATGTAATACATGTATCACTAGCCACTTTAACTATGCCACTTTGTTTACATACTCATCTCATATGTATATACTGTACTCGATACCATCTACTGTATCTTGCCTATGCTGCTCTGTACCATCACTCATTCATATATCCTTATGTACATATTCTTTATCCCCTTACACTGTGTATAAGACAGTAGTTTTGGAATTGTTAGTTAGATTACTTGTTGGTTATTACTGCATTGTCGGAACTAGAAGCACAAGCATTTCGCTACACTCGCATTAACATCTGCTAACCATGTGTATGTGACAAATAACATTTGATTTGATTTGATTTGGAATACCGTCCAGCCGCACGGCCTTGCAGTTCAAGACGTTCAAGACGTTACTCACTTTTGGCCTCGGAAAGCGTGATCACCAAGTCCTCTTGGTTGGTGGGGGCCCTCACGTTTTCATGCAGAAAATGCATTAAATTAATCTGGAAGAGAGGCATCGTTGGGCAGATCACTTCTGGGTCTTCCTTTGTAATCCGTAATGGACTGTAGCCCCTGCCACACAGGGCAGGTGTAGGAGCTTGTTTAGATATAATCTAATTTATACTGCTGGACTGCACACAGCAAGCTGCATTTTAATGAACTAAGCCGAAATGTTTATAAACCTACCTAGCTATTTTAGCTAAATATCTGTCAGGTGTAAAGCAAGCAGGATCGTGGCATCTGTCAGAAACAATGCATGTAAGCTAGCTATCTCATGTTAGCTAGATCACATTAGCTAGCGCTAGCTAATGCCTATAGATGTATCATGGAGGTGAAGCCCACTTTCGTAATTAAGCAATAGACTAGATACTTCTACAATCATGCCTTTTACCCCAAAAATCATGTATACATATAAAGGAGACAATTACATTCGGGTCGATAATTGGGTTTTTATTCTAGTACTTCAGGCCGAGGAGTAATAGCTACAGTACTTGTTTGTAGAACTGGTTTCTTCTCCAGATGATGTCTCCAGTCAGCTCCAGAGTCTTCTCCTGGTGCAACGTCAAATGCAAAGTCCTGGCCTCCGACACTTGAGGGGGCCGTTGCTTACGACTGCATGTGCTTCACACATTTTGTAGGGAGAATAAACTTTATTTTTGAGGCATTGCCATCTACAAGGGGTGGGTATTCTATTTTATATTGAAAAATGTAACTTGCAAGATGGGCAAGATTTAAGTACTTGCAAGATTTAAGTACTTCTGGTGGATCCTCTCACTCACATACACCACTGCTTGAAGATAATAACCCATATTAACACAGCATGTGTTGTCCCCTACGCATGTGTGTTTTTCTACACAGGCATCAGAGTGCCCATGTCAAACGGGGATAATAGGCTGGTTTATATTATGTTTTCAGGGATATATTGACAAAGTTTTAAACAACAGTCCACATCAGATATTTGACCCATGAGAGTATGAATAAGCAATGTAATTCAATCCATTAACCAGGACGCAGGCAGCTAGCAACTCAGTTAATGTTCTCTTTCACAAGAGAGCTTGCCAACAGTTCACAAGCCCAAACTATAGAAGAAATCAAATAAATGGTAAGGACAAATCCTTTTCAGCCAATCTAGCCCCAGACACATTGGCCAAATCACAGTCACAGTCACATAACCATTTACCAGCTGCATCCCCTAAAACAATGCCGCCAGATACATACAACTCAGCAATTAGATAATGGCACACACGTGAAGGGAGGATTTAAATCAATTAGCTGTGCTTTGACATCCTAGCACTTACATGAATCTGTTGCGGTAGGTGTTATTGTGGGATGAGATGCATTTGTGCCTATTGAATATCCAACGTTAGACACCTTTTTATAAATAGGGATATGCACCGTGTATTTTTACATCAGTATTCATTATAAAGGTATAGGCAAAAAGGAAACATGCACCTGACAGGATGGACCTGAAGAGATCCATAAGAATTCAAATATACTTCCTCTGTCCATCAAAGGTTTGACCCCTCACATCCTTGTTGGCCAAGCAGGTGCCTTGATGTTCAGAGCGTCAGTAATACACAACATGGATGGGAAAGAGTCTACAGAAACCTCACTTATCATTTCTTCGACATCTGCTGCCGCAGCAGGTCACTGCCTCAATTGGAGCTGGGAGCTGGCAGGAGCCTCCATGTCTGACAGAAGATTTAGACCAACAGTGTGATTATAGCTGCAGCCAGCGACCAGCGTGCCAGCGGCGGCAAGGCCATACAGAGCCATTTACTGCAGACTTTCTCTATCACCCAGATGCTGCAGCAGCAGAGGGAGGAATCCACATGTCCTCCCAGTCTCTCGTTTTTACAGGGAGAAATGCCATTCAACAAGCCCCTAGAGGGCCTGGACGATGGACCAACAACGCTGTAAATGGCAGATTCAGATTAGCATGAAGTAGAGAGATAATACTGAGCTTGGGTGGAACTGCTGTGGAGTACAAAGAGCTGTTGGATTGTGGGATGGATGGAGGATTATGTTAACAGAGAACACAAGCGAACCTGTCCGTCTGGCAAGCAGTACACAGGCTGTGTATGGACCATGACTAATGGTGCATGGAAATGGCCAGTGCATGACTGATGAGTCAGATGTGTCCACAGATTCCATTGCAGGCACATTCAGTGCCCCTCCAACCATGCATGCATGAGCACATCTGAACAAACAAGTTACATCAACCTCTCTCACCTCTCCCTGGGTGGCTATCAGATGGAATATTGTTGACAAGGGCCAGATTTTCATTGGGCTGGGGACTCATTTGGTTAGAATTTATTGACCGGAACTGTTACCCACTCTGCTCAGGATCAGAACAACAAGGCTAGAGACAGCCTTTCTGTCGCGATCAAGGAAAGGGACTGAGGGACAAACATATCTAATGAAAGAAGGACCACTGATAAAAATGAGTCCTGGAGGATTCACTTATCAAGCGTTGCAGGGCCCAGCCTTTATCCTGCTGGATTACCATTCAGTCTCTCACATCTGCTCTGTCACTTCAGTAAAGGTATGTGCTAGAACTGCACCACATAGCAACCATTACCGCCTTGAGCCAGATTCTGCATGTCAATGTGATATGTTACAAATAAAGTTTTAATCAAAGGAGATCTGGCTATACAGGGAAGAAGACATTTAATTCATTAGATAGCCTACATATGTCTTATGGCTTTTTCATGTGTAGTGCATTACAGCTCTTTCTAGGGACAGGGCCCAGGCTTTACAAAGTGCTTATAATAAAACAGATTGATGAACCTTGTCAATGCTGTAATTTGTTACCCATGATTTCCAGGTCAGTTTAAAACCCCTCTGACAATAGCCAGATATAAGACTGGAGCTGAATAGCAAATAATTCTCACCCATGGTTTCCATTTAAGTATGATAAAACGCAATCCACATTGGATTATAAAATAAGTGCCGATGGCCATGTGTCAGGAAGCAGTTTGAATACTTTGAGTGTTAATGAAGACTGACCATATAGTTCCCATAATTTCCTATTTAATTGTCATCTTGTCCATATCTATCCTATCCATCTCATAATTTCACTGGGACAATGTCACAAAATCAGGAGAAAGGTGCTTGACAAGTGTCACGTCCTGACCTCAGTTCCTTTTTTTATGTCTCTATTTTGCTTTGGTCAGGGCGTAAGTTGGGGAGGGCATTCTATGTTTTGTTCTATGTTTTGTACTTCTATGTGTTTGGCCTGGTATGGTTCCCAATCAGAGGCAGCTGTCAATCGTTGTCTCTGATTGAGAACCATACTTAGGTAGCCTGTTCCCACCTGTGTTGTGGGTAGTTGTTTTCTGTCTCTATGTTCTGCACCAGACAGAACTGTTTTGTGTTGGCCTATTTTTAAAATTTTGTCTTAGTGTTCTGAGTTAAAATAAATATTAACATGGACACTTACCACGCTGCGTTTTGGTCCGATCTTGACTACTCTTCATCAGACAACAAGGGACAGAAAACAACATAACATCCTAGTTCCATCCATGACATCTATTGGCACTGATTTACACTTCAATAGACCAATGCACTATAATATTATTCTACATACAGTACATGGGTAGTTGCCATATGGCCAAAAGAAAAGTCATCAAAAAACATTTATTCTAAAATATAAGTAAAAAAAACATATAGTTACAATTAGGGCTGTGGCAGTCATGAAATTTCGTCAGCCGGTGATTGTCAAGCAAATAACTGTAGGTCTCACGGTAATTGACCGTTAATTAATTAACGTAAATACATTTAGCATCTCCTGGCTTCCACACATAGCCAACAAAGCCATTTTAAAAAGTTTAATAAATCCATGTAATATAGCCCACACCTTCACAATAAATCCATTATTTATTTTAGACAGGTCTAAAGAAGCATGATATGAAGAAAATGTAGTTTATTTCAGAAGAAAAGAATAGCATACACGAGCTGTCCTTATGTAGGTTCTGATGTGGCTGTGCCAAATGGCTGTGGGCTACACTAATTCATTTAGCAGACAACATTTGCTTATATTTCCGTGGCATTATTTTATAGTATGAAGAATACAATTGATCATAGCTGAATAAAATATAAAGTGTGTACTTGCTATTCTGTGTTGAGCTGTTAACAAAGAAATTGATTCATCAAAGTAGCCACCCTTTGCCTTGATGACAGCTTTGCACACTCTTGGAATTCTCTCAACCAGCTTCACCTGGAATGCTTTTTCAGTAGTCTTGAAGGAGTTTCCACATATGCTGAGCACTTGTTGGCTGCTTTTCCTTCACTCTGTGGTCCAACTCATCCCAAACCATCTCAATTGGGTTGAGGTCGGGTTATTGTGGAGGCCAGGTCTTCTGATGCAGCACTCCATCACACTCCTCCTTGGTCAAATAGCCCTTTCCACTGGTCTAGAGTCCATTGCTCGTGTTTCTTGGCCCAAGCAAGTCTCTTCTTATTATTGGTGTCCTTAAAGAGTGGTTTCTTTGCAGCAATTCGACCATGAAGGCCTGATTCACACAGTCTCATCTGAGCAGGTGATGTTGAGATGCGTCTGTTACTTGAACTCTGTGAAGCATTTATTTGGGCTGCATTCATTGTAGCTGGGGATTTTAACAAAGCTAATCTGAAAACAAGACTCCCTAAATTTTATCAGCATATCGATTGCGCAACCAGGGGTGGTAAAACCCTGGATCATTGTTACTCTAACTTCCGCGACGCATATAAGGCCCTGCCCCGCCCCCCTTTCGGAAAAGCTGACCACGACTCCATTTTGTTGATCCCTGCCTACAGACAGAAACTTACACAAGAGGCTCCCACGCTGAGGTCTGTCCAACGCTGGTCCGACCAAGCTGACTCCACACTCCAAGACTGCTTCCATCACGTGGACTGGGACATGTTTCGTATTGCGTCAGATAACAATATTGACGAATACGCTGATTCGGTGTGCGAGTTCATTAGAACGTGCGTTGAAGATGTCGTTCCCACAGCAACGATAAAAACATTCCCTAACCAGAAACCGTGGATTGATGGCAGCATTCGCGTGAAACTGAAAGCGCAAACCACTGCTTTTAATCAGGGCAAGGTGTCTGGTAACATGACCGAATACAAACAGTGCAGCTATTCCCTCCGCAAGGCTATCAAACAAGCTAAGCATCAGTACAGAGACAAAGTAGAATCTCAATTCAACGGCTCAGACACAAGAGGCATGTGGCAGGGTCTACAGTCAATCACGGACTACAAGAAGAAACCCAGCCCAGTCACGGACCAGGATGTCTTGCTCCCAGGCAGACTAAATAACTTTTTTGCCCGCTTTGAGGACAATACAGTGCCACTGACACGGCCTGCAACGAAAACATGCGGTGTCTCCTTCACTGCAGCCGAGGTGAGTAAGACATTTAAACGTGTTAACCCTCGCAAGGCTGCAGGCCCAACGGCATCCCCAGCCGCGCCCTCAGAGCATGCGCAGACCAGCTGGCCGGTGTGTTTACAGACATATTCAATCAATCCCTATACCAGTCTGCTGTTCCCACATGCTTCAAGAGGGCCACCATTGTTCCTGTTCCCAAGAAAGCTAAGGTAACTGAGCTAAACGACTACCGCCCCGTAGCACTCACTTCCGTCATCATGAAGTGCTTTGAGAGACTAGTCAAGGACCATATCACCTCCACCCTACCTGACACCCTAGACCCACTCCAATTTGCTTACCGCCCAAATAGGTCCACAGACGATGCAATCTCAACCACACTGCACACTGCCCTAACCCATCTGGACAAGAGGAATACCTATGTGACAATGCTGTTCATCGACTACAGCTCGGCATTCAACACCATAGTACCCTCCAAGCTCGTCATCAAGCTCGAGACCCTGGGTCTCGACCCCGCCCTGTGCAACTGGGTACTGGACTTCCTGACGGGCCGCCCCCAGGTGGTGAGGGTAGGCAACAACATCTCCTCCCCGCTGATCCTCAACACGGGGGCCCCACATGGGTGCGTTCTGAGCCCTCTCCTGTACTCCCTGTTCACCCACGACTGCGTGGCCACGCACGCCTCCAACTCAATCATCAAGTTTGCGGACGACACAACAGTGGTAGGCTTGATTACCAACAACGACGAGACGGCCTACAGGGAGGAGGTGAGGGCCCTCGGAGTGTGGTGTCAGGAAAATAACCTCACACTCAACGTCAACAAAACTAAGGAGATGATTGTGGACTTCAGGAAACAGCAGAGGGAACACCCCCCTATCCACATTGATGGAACAGTAGTGGAGAGGGTAGCAAGTTTTAAGTTCCTCGGCATACACATCACAGACAAACTGAATTGGTCCACTCACACAGACAGCGTCGTGAAGAAGGCGCAGCAGCGCCTCTTCAACCTCAGGAGGCTGAAGAAATTCGGCTTGTCACCAAAAGCACTCACAAACTTCTACAGATGCACAATCGAGAGCATCCTGGCGGGCTGTATCACCGCCTGGTACGGCAACTGCTCCGCCCTCAATCGTAAGGCTCTCCAGAGGGTAGTGAGGTCTGCACAACGCATCACCGGGGGCAAACTACCTGCCCTCCAGGACACCTACACCACCCGATGTTACAGGAAGGCCATAAAGATCATCAAGGACATCAACCAGCCGAGCCACTGCCTGTTCACCCCGCTATCATCCAGAAGGCGAGGTCAGTACAGGTGCATCAAAGCTAGGACCGAGAGACTGAAAAACAGCTTCTATCTCAAGGCCATCAGACTGTTAAACAGCCACCACTAACATTGAGTGGCTGCTGCCAACACACTGACATTGACACTGACCCAACTCCAGCCACTTTAATAATGGGAATTGATGGGAAATTATGTAAATATATCACTAGCCACTTTAAACAATGCTACCTTATATAATGTTACTTACCCTACATTATTCATCTCATATGCATACGTATATACTGTACTCTATATCATCGACTGCATCCTTATGTAATACATGTATCACTAGCCACTTTAACTATGCCACTTTGTTTACTTTGTCTACATACTCATCTCATATGTATATACTGTACTCGATACCATCTACTGTATGCTGCCCTGTACCATCACTCATTCATATATCCTTATGTACATATTCTTTATCCCCTTACACTTTGTATAAGACAGTAGTTTTGGAATTGTTCGTTAGATTACTTGTTGGTTATTACTGCATTGTCGGAACTAGAAGCACAAGCATTTCGCTACACTCGCACTAACATCTGCTAACCATGTGTATGTGACAAATAAAATTGGATTTGATTTGATTTGATTTGAATTTCTGAAGCTGGTAATTGTAATGAACTTGTTTTCTGCGGCAGAGGTAACTCTGGGTCATCCTTCCTGTTGCGGTCCTCATGAGAGCCAGTTTCATCATAGCACTTGATGGTTTTTGCGACTGCACTAGAAGAAACGTTCAAAGTTCTTGAAATTTTACGCATTGACCGACCATCAGGTCCTGAAGTAATGATCGACTGTCGTTTCTCTGTGCTTATTTGAGCTCTTCTTGCCATAATGTGGAGGAATACCCATACTAACATACTGTTTTCCTAACGTTTTGTACACTCAGTGTAAGTACATGTCAATTGTATGTAGATGAAGTGGGTTACTTTACATGACATCCATTGAGAAGGAAGACAACTGTTGAATGTTTCGTTACAAAAGGTTGAATTCAGCAACAAACTGTCAAAACATGTCTGTATTTTGAAAAGGTGTGTGAGGATTTATGCGACCTATTCATGATGTTAGCGGCAAAGGATGTCAGAACTCCGAAGGTTTGTGCTAGCTTACTACTGTGTGTGCTTGTTTATGCTGGAAGGGCTGGCTGGAACCGGAAGGGTGTCACCTTGAAGTCTGAGGGCACATCCCCTTCATTATCGGCGCTTCGTGCTGACATTAGAGCAGCTATTCTAGACTCTCAATTCAGTGACGTAGAGAGGCTGGTGTTAGCAAGACTAGTAATGGAATACTTTGACACCTTTTGCATGCTTTTTATATTAAGCCCAAAATATATATATTCTATATATATATGTGATGGGATGTATAGACATTATGGACGGTATATGAATAGAATATGTAGTATATCTGTAGAATATATAGGATAGAATAGTATATGTACAGCAATAGTTGAATAGGATGGCCTTGACTAGAATACAGTATTATACATATGAAATGAGTAAAACAGTATGTAAACATTATTAAAGTGAACAGTGTTCCATTATTAAAGTGACCAGCATTCCATGTCTATGTACATAGGGCAGGGTTGAGTAACCAGGTGGTAACCAGGTGGTAGTGACTAATTTCAGGGCAGGGTACTGGGTGGAGGCCGGCTTGTGATCGCTATTTAACAGTCTGATAGCCTCCTGAGTGCCGCAGCGATCTAAGGCACTGCATCTCAGTGTTTGAGGCATCACTACTGACACCCTGGTTCGAATCCAGTCTGTATCACAACCAGCTGTGATTGGGAGTCCCATAGGGTGGCGCACAATTGGCCCAGTGTCGTCCGGGTTTGGCCGGTGAAGTCTGTGAGGGTATTAGGGGCAAAGCTTAATTTCTTCAGCCTCCTAAAGTTGAAGAGGCGCTGTTGAGCCTTCTTCATCACTCTGTGTGGGTGGACCATTTTAGATTGTCAGTGATGTGTACGCCGAGGAACTTGAAGCTTTTCACGTTCATCGACATCAACAGGCCCGCAGTGGAGGAGGCATGCTCCCTCTGCGGTCTCCTGAAGTCCACGATCAGCTCCAACATTTTGTTGACGTTGAGGGAGAGATTACTTTCCTGGCGTGACTCCGCCAGGGCCCTCCCATCTCTGCAGGCTGTCTCGTCATTGTTGGTAATCAGGCCTACCAATGTTGTGTCGTCTGTAAACTTCATCATGGAGTTGTAGGCATACGTGGCCCGCAGTCATGGTACAGGAGGGGGCTGAGCACGCACCCTTGTGGGGCCCCTGTGTTGAGGGTCAGCGTAGTGGAAGTGTTGTTTCCTACCTTCACCACCTGGGGGGTAGCCCATCAGGACATCCAGGACCCAGGGCTCCGAGCTTAATGATGAGCTTGGAGGGTACTATGGTGTTGAAGGTTGAGCTGTAGTCAATGAACAGCATTCTTACATAGGTATTCCTCTTGTCCAGATGGGATAGGGCAGTTTGCAGTGCAATGACGATTGCATCATCTGTGGACGTATTGGGGCATCCTAGGCCTATGTTGTTGTATAGGTGGAGTTATGGGCAATTTGCATATATTAACTTTTATTCCTCTGAGCACACGTGGAAGTGCATAAAAATCGTTTTCATTTTTGTATCAAACAGTTTAGAAAATGTTTATCACAACTTCACCCATTATTTATAGAAAATCCATTTGCATTCAATGTATAGTTCAACATGAATAACATATTGCTACAGTCCCGTCAAGTTGCAACATCATGGTTATTATACACATGGGTTCATGCTTCCGATAGGGAGATGCCTCTGATTCTATCCCAGGCCTAAAACCTTTCCCTATGAAGAGATGAGCAGCCTTCAGTGAGACTGATGGAGACAGGCTGTGCTGTGCTTGCCTACAATATGCGTATGCAGGGCCTGTTGTTTATAATGTGAATAAGACTCCTGCTCTTATTGATTCTGTCCAGGAGATGACTCCTCTGGGTTTATCTGATGTTTATGCAGGAGTATGAGGATGCTTGCTAAATGGAAAAGAGACAACAAATCGATATCCAAGGTGAGGGGAGGGGGATACGATCCTGCGAGCTCTGGGTTTGTTGTTCTGTTTTTCTCTCTTTCCTTTGATGCACTCTATAGGCCAACCGAGTGGGACGGTGAGATATTTCTCCTCAGATGTATTTCCACTGCACGAGTACATCATACTCCTGCTGAGTTTGGTATAATTGTAGACAGTAGACCTTTGTTCATACAGCATCTCTGTGTTTCTTTCAGTAACACAGGAGATAGGCCTACAAATCACTTCAGAGGCCGTGTTCCAAGCGGTGTTAAACTACTCTCCTCTATTCTCATCACAAATCCGATAGAGAGTAGCCAGACGTGGGGGGGACTATCCACTGTCCAAGTAAATAACTCTAAGTAGCACTACTTCTCATCAACTCTATTTCCTCCTTAAGGGGTGTCCAATTCCACAATGAGGATTAGACACGAATGAGATATAGTGAAGGTAATTGCTCATCAGAATGAGCTAGATAAGATGGCTAGACTCACAGTAGTATAATCAGTTTGGTTTCATCAAACACCCAGCTGCATAAATCAATGGATCACTCAGACCCACTCATCACCATCACACCATCCATAAGGATATCACCATTCACCCTCAAGGTCACAAACACAAGACACACAAACACACAACTGTTTTGACAGTTTGTTGCTGAACATTCAACAGTTTGTAACTAAACATTCAACAGATGTCTTCTTTATAAAGAAGTGCATTGGAGATGTTGTACCCACTGTGACTATTAAAACCTACCCTAACCAGAAACCATGGATAGATCGCGACTGAACGCATGAACCCCCGCATTCAACCATGGAAAGATGTCTGGGAATATGGCCAAATATGAACAATGTAGTTATTCCCTCCGCAAGGCAATCAAACAAGTGAAATGTCGGTATAGGGACAAAGTGGAGACGCAATTCAATGGCTCAGTATGTGGCAGGGTCTACAGGCAATTACGGACTACAAAAAGAAAACCAGCCACATCCCATACACTGACGTCTTGCTTCCAGACAAACTAAAGACCTTTGAGGATAATACAGTGCCACCGACGTGGCCCGCTACCAAGGACTGCATGCCCCTCTCCTCCTTCTTTGTGGCCAATGTAAGACATTTAAATGTGTTAACCTTCACAAGGCTGCTGGCCTAGACGGCATCCCTAGCCGCGTCCTCAGAGCATGCGCAGACCAGCTGGCTGGTGGGTTTACGGGCATATTCAATCGCTCCCTATCCCAGTATGCTGTCCCCATATGCTTCAAGATGGCCACTATTGTTCCTGTGCCTAAGAAGGCAAAGACAACTGAACTAAATGACTATCGCACCCGTAGCACTCACTTCTGTCATCATGAAGTGCTTTTAGAGACTAGTTAAGGATCATATAACCTTCACATTACCTGCCACCCTAGACCCACTTCAGTTTGCATACCGCCCAAACAGGTCCACCAACAATGCAATCGCCATCACATTACACACTACTCTATCCCATCTGGACAAGAGGAATACCTACGTAAGAATGCTGTTAACTGACTACAGCTCAGCATTCAACACCATTGTACCCTCCTAGCTCATCATTAAGCTTGAGGTGCTGGTTCTCAATTGGGTTCTGGACTTTCTGATGGGCCGCCCCCCAGGTGGTGACAGTAGGACACAACAACTCCACTTCGCAGATCCTCAACACTGGGGCCCCACAAGGGTGCGTGTGCAGCCCCCCCGTGTACTCCCTGTTCACCCATGACCAAGTGGCCATGCACGCCTCCAACTCAATCACCAAGTTTGCAGACGACAGTAGTGGGCTTGATTACCAACAATGACTAGACAGCCTACAGGGAGGTGGTGAGGGCACTCGGAGTGTGGTGTCAGGAAAACAACCTCTCACTCAATGTCAACAAAACAAAGGAGATGATCGTATTCACATCGATGGGACAGTAGTGGAGAAGGTGGACAGTTAAGTTCCTCTGCGAACACGTCACGGACAAACTGAAATGGTCCACCCACACAGACATTGTGGTGAAGAAGGCGCAACAGCGCTTCTTCAACCTCAGGAGGCTGAAGAAATTTGGCTTGTCAACGAAAACCCTCAGACTTTTACAGATGCACATTTGAGAGCATCCTGTCAGCTATATACAATTGACATGTACTTACTCTGAGTGTACAAAACATTAGGAACACCTACTCTTTCCATGGCATAGACTGACCAGATGAATCCAGGTGAAAGCTATGATCCCTTACTGATGTCACTTGTTAAAATCCACTTCAATCAGTGTAAATGAAGGCGAGGAAACAGGTTAAAGAATGATTCTTAAACCTTGAGACTTGGATTGTGTACGTGTGCCGTTCAGAAGGTGAATGGGCAAGACAAACATTTTGAGTGCCTTTGAATGGGGTGTGGTAGTAGGTGCCAGGTGCACCGGTTTGAGTGTGTCAAGAACTGCAGCGCTGTTGGGTTTTCACACTCAACAGTTTCCAGTGTGTATCCAGAACGGTCCACCACCGAAAGGACATCCTGCCAGCTTGACACAACTGTGCGAAGCATTGGAGTCAACATGGGCCAGCTTCCCTGTGGAACGCTTTCGACACCTTGCAGAGTCCATGCCCTGACGAATTTAGGCTGTTCTGAGTGGAAAAGGGGGTGCAATTCAATATTAAGAAGATGTTCCTAATGTTTTATACACTCAGTTTACATCTGCAATGTCAGAAATATAGTAATGTTTTAACAGTTTATTGTTTTTGTAGTAAAACACTGACAAACCATTTTCTTTCCTCTCACAGTAGGTAACTGTAATGCAACCCACTTCACCAACATTCAATATTCAACTTAATCCTCAAGGTTAACACAACATTTTGCCATGTTTGACAGTTTTGTAGCTAAACATTCAACAGTTGGTTTCTCAGTGTGCCATGAACACCTCATCACCAATATGCAATTAGCAGGTAATCAAATCTTCAAGGGCAAAAATATACTAAATGTATTAATAAAAAGTATTGCCAGTTCTCTAAAGCATTCAACTGTTGTCAACTCACACTCTCAGTGCATGTCATTTAAACCACATCACAAACATACTGTTGACAGGTATCACTACATGGCTCTTGGAATAAATTAACTCGTAAGACTACATCCTTGATGTGGCTAATTCAATTAAAATAAAGTACCGATAAAACATCTGCCTCCTAATGACAGCAGTGAGTACTGTTACATGCACACAGTAAAACAATTATTGTGGATAGTCAGATTAATATAATAGTTTAATTAAAACGTTTACATGCTTTGCAAGAACAACAAGTTCCCTAATAATCCTGTTTACATGGACACATCTGAAGTCAGGTTACCTTACTATTGTCACATACACTGGATAGATGCAGTGAAATGTGTTGTTTTACCAGGTCAGCCACGGTAGTACTGCACCCCCAGAGCAAATTAGGGTTAAATGCCTTGCTCAAGAACACATTGACAGACTTTTCACCTTAACAGGGAAGGTATTCAAACCAGCAACCTTTCAGTTACTGGCCACACGCTCTAACTGATAGGCTACCAGGGACTGAAGTAAATGCAGAATATTGCCAATCAAAATAAAAAATGTTCCACCAAAGTGACCACGTTATTTTTGAGAAGCCTATGTGATTCTGAGTTTGGACATATAAAGTCTGTATATGGGGCGGCAGGTAGCCTAGTGGTAAGAGCATGTGCCAGTAACATAAATGTTGCTACAGTAGATCGAATCCCGGAGCTGACAAGGTAAAAATCGTTCTGCCCCTGAACAAGGCAGTTAACCCACTGTTCCTAGGCCGTCATTGTAAATAAGAATTTCTCTTAACTGGCTTGCCTAGTTAAAGGTTAAATAAAAATATATATTATATTGAAAACTATTTCTAAAATGCATACTTTCAGTTTTTCTGAACTCACTTCACTCACGCATAAAGTGGAGGCTTGTGCTACTGGTGCTGGCACATTCCAGATCAAATACACAGCTGGAATACCGATTTAAGCTGTTTACGTGTCCTAATAATTTCAAAGATTGCTCAGAAAAGCAGGTGTTTAAATATATATATATTTTTTATCTTACACCGATTAAGATTAGCAGAGTAAAGTGTTTACATGATTATTGCCATACTCGGCCTACTGCCACAATCAGTTTAATATATAATTACCAGTGTGCATGTAAACATACTCAGTGAGACTCAAAACCTGGTACGAATTTGAGATCATATCAGAGCTACACCACATCAAATAGCAGCACTTTCGCCTCCCAAATAGCAGCACTTCAGCTGCTCAGATTTATGTTGATAGCAGAGGAGGAAAATACCAGTGGATGGAGCAGGGAGCAGCACTCTGGACAAAGTGCAATCAGTCAGTCTGTCCTCCCTCGTCGTACGGTTGTCATGGTGACAGAGCAGGTGAAACACTGAGGGGTGCAGATGATCGGCCATTGTGTTCTAAAACTCTCATTCATGGACTGAATTTCCATTTGGTGTGCTGTGTGGTGGGCGTTGTTGGCGTGTTCATCGTTGGAGGTAATTAATGCACTTGGCCTTCATACACACACTTCAAACAAGCACACACACCGATACGCACACTGGTAACACAGTAATCCTCCTGTCCTCTTAGCCTGTTCCATACAACAGATAAGATGTGTCAGCTGTTGACTGACCTGTTAGGTCAGGGACCATGCAAACCCTGGAAATATGACAGCTATACCACTTAAAGCTAGAACCCTTAGTCACTAATCCATTTTTGGACTTATAAATGAATTATATATACCCATTGATTCTTGAAAAATATAACTTATAAATGCCTTATAAATCAGAACCCAAAATATAAGCTTTTTTAAAGCCAATATTTGTAAACAACGTAAATGTAATTAAAACACTGTATAGCCTCAAACACCACAATTTCTGTCATCAACTGTTAGTCCTTGCATCCATAACTCTGTCTGTGAACTTGAGAGTAGTTACATTTCTCCAAAACAGAGGCTGACTGCTTTGTTATTGTTTCAACTGCGTGTGAGATATTGTTCCAACAGGTGTCTTGCTGGAAAAAATGCCACATGCTCATATTATCACTAGCATGGGGTAACATTTTATGTGAATTAACTTGCGATGTAGCATCATGTTGAAGTCTGATGTTAGCGCCATTATCAAGCAAAGATCTAAAAAAACAAAATATGTATTTTGAAATGGAAATAAGCCCCCTTTATTTTATATTGATTTACATTTATATAAAAGTACTTACATTTAATACATTTCTTCAAAATACAAGCAGCCAAACATACAAATAAAATACAAAATTATAAAATGTGTTATATCTATCGTCTTTCCCTTTCTGAAAGTAACAGAAAGTGTTTTTATAATTCTCTAAAGTCACATTGTAGCCGTAAAGTTGTGTTAAATCCTTTTCCGTGTTTAAATCCTTATGCCGTAACGTAGATACAGATACTTTTTTGGAACAAGAGACCTAAAAAAATATGGACGTCTATATCTGTGACTATTCTCAGAACATTCATGTTGAGCTTCAGTCATCTCTGTGATCCAAACAGAACTGCGTAGATGGAGCACACATTTCAGACACCTCAGTAAAATATCTTCCATTTGAAGCAGAGCAAATATATGTTTGAAATTATTACATGAACGTGATGCTTATAACACTGTAGAATACTGAATTAGATGGTCAACGGAAAAGGACTATCTTAAAACTAACCTGTGTATTCATCATGGCTGAAACAAATGATACAAACACAAGGACAGAAAACAAGCTTCACTACTCAGGTATGAAGCCATGAAATGATAACATGTTATTGCGAAGATAAACAGTTTTTGTTCTGAGAAAAGTAATGACAGTGGAAACCATAGCAATCATAACTTGACCAACCTCAAACTACTATTGTTTTTAAAAGATGAGATATTTGTTCAGAAAATAAAAATCGAGACCTGCGTTAGTACTGTATACTGCACCAGAATAACAATTTGTTGGTTCCACTTTAACAAGAGAGAGACATGTACAGGTACAGAAATAAGTATTGTATCGATCTTAACGTTTCTTTACAACAGAAGAGTTCCGGTGTTAATAAGGTATTTTGTAAATCAGCAGCTTTACTTCAGTGTCTTACAGTATATACTATATAGTGCTGTATAACAATTGTTCGAGAAACATAAAGCAAACAACGGAAACTAAACAAATTGAAATAAAAGTGTTCAGCACACAAATGAGGAGGTAATGCTGATGCTAAAAACCAACAAACCTAACCGTGAGGACCGGAGCCTGATAGGAAATAGAAAATTCTTATTTTCCTCTTGTTTTTATACATTTGTACACTGTCTTATAAAAGGAGTAGAAAGTGTAAAGTCAGGCTATGCGGCAGTTTCGCGAATTGTCCCCTCTAGTTTCTTTGGGAGTAGCTCTCTCCTCTCGTCTATATTGATGACCGGTTTCCGACAGTTCTGTCCGTCAAGGTAGATCTTTGCATACACTGGGTTGGAGTAGTTCATGGGCTGCATTAAGGGAGTAAAAATGCTGTTATATATATGACAAAGACACATCAGCACAGCTGTCAACAATGCATAAGAAAATACCCTATGTAATTTGGTGCCCCGAATGAAGATGCCCTTAAACATCAGTGCTTTGTTTTCTCTTGATACAGGCAACACACAACTTTTTTATGTTAAAGTTAATCAAGATAAAGATAAACGTATCAGCTAAAATGTATTGCAAGGTAGCAGGAAAGAAAGAAGATAGCTCATGCACATTAGTCAAAGATACGGTATTAAACATGCATGTTGACTCCTTATATAATCTCAGCAAAAAAGAAATGTCTCTTTTTCAGGACCCTGTCTTCCAAAGATAATACGTAAAAATCCAAATAACTTCACAGATCTTCATTGTAAAGGGTTTAAACACTGTTTTCCATACTTGTTCGACAAACCATAAGCAATTAATGAATATGCATCTGTGGAACGGTCGTTAAGACACTAACAGCTTAGAGACGGTAGGCAATTGAGGTCACAGTTATGAAAACTTAGGACACTAAAGAGGCCTTTCAACTGACTGAAAAACACCAAATGAAAGATGCCCAGGGTCCCTGCTCATTTGCGTGAACGTGCCTTAGGCATGCTGCAAGGAGGAATGAGGACTGCAGATGTGGCACAGGGCAATAAATTGCAATGTCCGTACTGTGAGACGCCTAAGACAGTGCTACAGGGAGACAAGACGGACAGCTGATCGTCCTCACAGTGGCAGACCACGTGTAACAACACCTGCACAGGATGGGTACATCCGATCATCACACATGCGGGACAGGTACAGGATGGCAACAACAACTGCCTGAGTTACAACAGGAATGCACAATCCCTCCATCAGTGCTCAGTCTGTCTGCAATAGGCTGAGAGAGGCTGGACTGAGGGCTTATAGGCCTGTTGTAAGGAAGGTCCTCACCAGACATCACCCGCAACAACGTAACCTATGGGGACAAACACACTGTCGCTGTCATGGTCTGGGGCGGTGTGTTACAACATCATCGGATTGAGCTTGTTGTCATTGCAGGCAATCTCAACACTATGCGTTACAGGGAAGACATCCTCCTCCCTCATGTGGTACCCTTCCTGCAGGCTCATACTGACATGACCCTCCAGCATGACAATGCCACCAGTCTTACTGCTCGTTCTGTGCATGATTTCCTGCAAGACGGGAATGTCAGTGTTCTGCCACGGCCAGCGAAGAGCCCGGATCTCAATTCCATTGAGCATGTGTGGGACCTGTTGGATCGGAGGGTGAGAGCTAGGGCCATTTCCCTCAGAAATGTCCAGGAACTTGCAGGTGCCTTGGTGGAAGAGTGGGGTAACATCTCACAGCAAGAACTGGCAAATCTGGTGCAGTCCATGAGGAGGAGATGCACTGCAGTACTTAATGCAGCTGGTGGCCACACCAGATACTGACTGTTACTTTTGATTTTGACCCCCCCTTTGTTCAGGGACGCATTATTCCATTTCTGTTTGTCACATGTCTGTGGAACTTGTTCAGGTCTCAGTTGTTGAATCTTGTTAGGTTCATACAAATATTTACACATGTTAAGCTGGCTGAAAATAAACACAGTTGACAGTGAGAGGACGTTTATTTTTTGCTGAGTTTACATATAGAGTTAGCAAGACTGAGCTTTTCCAATGGGATGTTAGTTCCCAAATTGGCGGTAGCATATATTCCGAAGTCTCTTTTACTAGTGCAACAATACCTTCCCTTGTTAAATACTTCAAGATGAATTGAATCATACCTAAATCACTAAAATGCACTACAACTGCCTGCAGGCCTCCTAAAAAAAGGATATTTACTAATGTTCTCACATCTTTTCCTTTTTTCCTCACCAATTTCGTGGTATCCAATTGGTAGTTACAGTATTGTCCCATCGCTGCAACTCCCGTACAGACCCGGGAGAGGTAAAGGTTGAGAGCCGTGCATCCTCCGAAACACAACCCAGCCAAGCTGCACTGCTTCTTGACACAATGCCCGCTTAACCCTGAAGCCAGCCGCACCCATGTGTCAGAGGAAACAACGTACACCTAGCGATCGTGTCAGCGTGCATTGTGCCCAGCCCACCACAGAAGTAAGCTAGAGCGCGATGGAACAAGAACATCCCTGCCGGCCAAACCCTCCCCTAACCCGGACGACACTGGGTCGATTGCGAGCCACCCCTTGGGTCTCCCGGTCGTGGCTGGCTGCGACAGAACCTGGACTCGAACCAGGATCTCTAGTGGCACAGCTAGCACTGCAGTGCAGTGCCTTAGACCACTGCGCCACTCAGGAGGCACATCTGTTCCTTTTATAGTGAATGGCAAGACATTATGGCTCCCTCTGTATGAGATGGTGATGGTTCTCAACTGGTTTTGCCTTGACACCCAAATTGAACCAGGTTGTTTCAGTAGCGATCCAATATTTCTGTTGTTGTTGCCATAATGCAATCTGGAGAACTATTTTTAATGCGATAGTGATAGTAAATGTACCAATTACAGTGCCTTGCGAAAGTATTCGGCCCCCTTGAACTTTGCGACCTTTTGCCACATTTCAGGCTTCAAACATAAAGATATGAAACTGTATTTTTTTGTGAAGAATCAACAACAAGTGGGACACAATCATGAAGTGGAACGACATTTATTGGATATTTAAAAAAAATTTAACAAATCAAAAACTGAAAAATTGGGCGTGCAAAATTATTCAGCCCCCTTAAGTTAATACTTTGTAGCGCCACCTTTTGCTGCAATTACAGCTGTAAGTCGCTTGGGGTATATCTCTATCAGTTTTGCACATCGAGAGCCTGAAATTTTTTCCCATTCCTCCTTGCAAAACAGCTCGAGCTCAGTGAGGTTGGATGGAGAGCATTTGTGAACAGCAGTTTTCAGTTCTTTCCACAGATTCTCGATTGGATTCAGGTCTGGACTTTGACTTGGCCATTCTAACACCTGGATATGTTTATTTTTGAACCATTCCATTGTAGATTTTGCTTTATGTTTTGGATCATTGTCTTGTTGGAAGACAAATCTCCGTCCCAGTCTCAGGTCTTTTGCAGACTCCATCAGGTTTTCTTCCAGAATGGTCCTGTATTCGGCTCCATCCATCTTCCCATCAATTTTAACCATCTTCCCTGTCCCTGCTGAAGAAAAGCAGGCCCAAACCATGATGCTGCCACCACCATGTTTGACAGTGGGGATGGTGTGTTCAGGGTGATGAGCTGTGTTGCTTTTACGCCAAACATAACGTTTTGCATTGTTGCCAAAAAGTTCAATTTTGGTTTCATCTGACCAGAGCACCTTCTTCCACATGTTTGGTGTGTCTCCCAGGTGGCTTGTGGCAAACTTTAAACAACACTTTTTATGGATATCTTTAAGAAATGGCTTTCTTCTTGCCATTCTTCCATAAAGGCCAGATTTGTGCAATATACGACTGATTGTTGTCCTATGGACAGAGTCTCCCACCTCAGCTGTAGATCTCTGCAGTTCATCCAGAGTGATCATGGGCCTCTTGGCTGCATCTCTGATCAGTCTTCTCCTTGTATGAGCTGAAAGTTTAGAGGGACGGCCAGGTCTTGGTAGATTTGCAGTGGTCTGATACTCCTTCTATTTCAATATTATCGCTTGCACAGTGCTCCTTGGGATGTTTAAAGCTTGGGAAATCTTTTTGTATCCAAATCCGGCTTTAAACTTCTTCACAACAGTATCTCGGACCTGCCTGGTGTGTTCCTTGTTCTTCATGATGCTCTCTGCGCTTTTAACGGACCTCTGAGACTATCACAGTGCAGGTGCATTTATACGGAGACTTGATTACACACAGGTGGATTGTATTTATCACCATTAGTCATTTAGGTCAACATTGGATCATTCAGAGATCCTCACTGAACTTCTGGAGAGAGTTTGCTGCACTGAAAGTAAAGGGGCTGAATAATTTTGCACGCCCAATTTTTCAGTTTTTGATTTGTTAAAAAAGTTTGAAATATCCAATAAATGTTGTTCCACTTCATGATTGTGTCCCACTTGTTGTTGATTCTTCACAAAAAAATACAGTTTTATATCTTTATGTTTGAAGCCTGAAATGTGGCAAAAGGTCGCAAAGTTCAAGGGGGACGAATACTTTCGCAAGGCACTGTATATGACAAGAGAACAACAGTCCCACCTTTTTCATTGTCAATAATTTCAATTTGCCCATATTCCTGACACACCAGTTGAGAATCGCTGGTCTAAACTAAAGGGAAGGATGGGAGAATTCACCTGTCCAGGTATCACCTCCTTGGGCACAGTATGTATGCCCAGGGTGCGAGGGTCACTGGACTTCACACACCAGCCCTGCAACACACAAGTTCTGCCGTGTTCACCATGCCACAAGGCCAAGCTGTTGTCATCCAACAAACGCTGTGTATATGAATAAAATCCATCTGAAAATCCATGATATATCAACATCAGTGAGGAACTAAAAAAGATGTGATGACTAGAAAATGAGATCATCGATTGTCAATCCATTTTTGGTTTTGGAACTTGCAAAAACCATTGCAACTTTCACCTACAGCATCCACTGATAGAGGAGTGAGCTAGATGTGATTCAGTCTGCCTCTACCTTTCTAATGAAAAGGGATCCAGGTGGGACTGACAATAGCAGATGTCAAAGTTGGCATGGCGAGAACTAAACGCATTAAGCTTGAAGTGGTAGCAGGCAAGTTAGCTAACAAGATAGATCAGTAAAGCTCTGTTATGATTTATTTGATATTCGTAGTGTTAGTGCAGTGCTGAGACCTAAGAAGAAAGTGAATCAACAGCAGATAAAATGCTCACTTGGTACAGAGCACCTTAATAATGTTTCTCTCCACATACCTGAGGTTTATGCTCCATCTGCCAATATAACTACACATCTATTTTAAAACAAACCGTGGATAGACAGTCTGGTATGCCACAAGAGGAGCTTCTTCCGCCTCATTTTGCTATCACACTACTGATTACATGACTAGGATACCAAAAATGGATGGATACCAAAAATGCATACTGATGTATTAACAGATGAGACTACAACGTTATGTCTCTGTAAATGATATTATCCCAATGAAATATTGAAACATGAATAACAGTTTTCCTCAGCAATACACACTTACAATATTCTACTAATCTGAGTGTTTTTGCATTCACACAACATGTTATTAAGCACAAAATGAATGGCTGATTTTGTACATAGTCTGACAATACAAACCTTATGAGGGTCCAGTGTAAAGTTTGGTCGCAGAAGGCTGCCAGCATCTGCATGGTTGTCGTGGTCGACCTCATACATGTTGTAGGAAGGGTTTCCTATCTCCACGTTTATCCCTCCATTCGTCATGGGCTGCCTTGTCACCCGCTTCCCCCTGGGAGAAGGAGGACAACCAGAACTCATTATCAGGAGATAATATATGGTATGTTGTACCTGAGATCACCAACCACACCACAATTTAAATTGAATTGAATACTTAATTGTCCTATATGGAAATCTGTCTGGCAACAATACAGGCATTCCTGGCATACACATAAAACACAAAATTACAAGACATACAACACATATCACAGGACATAACAGCCAGCATGGTTACTTATTAGGCTTAACCTATTGTACCTCTGCCTTCGTTTACAGATGAAAACGCCCGCCACCACTGTTGTGATCAAGATCACCAGCAGGACCAGAGGCACGATGATGGCTATGCTCCCTGAAACACAGAAAAGATAAAGGATGGAATTGCATTAAAATGTAGGCTTACTGTTACTGTTACCACAAGTAGGGATGCACAATATATCGGTAAGCATATCGGAATCAGACGATATTAGCTAAAAATTCCAACATTGGCATCAGCCCGATGTCTAGTTTAATGCCAATGTGCAAAACCGATGTCGGTAGATGACGGAATGACGCCACGAAAAATACAGCGCTACATGTGCAACACAGCCTTCCTAACCTGGCCCACAAAGTCTGCTGTGTGGATCTATCTGGAAGTTTCAAAGGAAGATAACAAAAAGGCCATATGCAACGTTTGTGCTGCTATTATTTCCCTAAGAGAGGAGAAAGTGAAATCTTTCAATACCAAAAACCTAATTACTAATTTGAAAGTGCATCGCCCCCAGACGTTCAGCAGCTACCTAGAACAAAAGCAGAAAAAACTAAGCGCACACTTCCAAAAACTAAACAAGTTCAAGTCGAGCAGTCATTTGAAAGAGTATTTCAGCGAGACAACTCAAAGGCAAAATCCATTAACGCCAAGATAATGGATTCACTGCCCTTGACAGTCAACCGTTCTCTGTCGTGGATGATGTTGGTTTTCGTCGACTGGTCGAGCACCTCGAGCCACTGTACATACTACCAAGTAGGTGTTATTTTTCAGATGTTTCCCTACCAGAGTTACACAGTATTGCTGAAACGCACATCCATGAGCTACTTGCTACAGTAATAGCATCACTGACATTTAGACCAGCGATGTCAGCCCCATGAGCATGCTGAGTCTGACAGCACAGTGGGTCGACGAGGATTTCCTACTGGAAAGCCGTATTGCTCAAGAATGTACTGGTTCTCATACCGCTGCTGCCATTTCAATGGCATTTGAGATGTTTGAAACATGAACACAATCCTAGCTCCATTCGAACAACTGACTCGAGAAATAAGCTCACCAACAGAGTCTGCAGCAGACGTGATACCCTCTGTCATGGCATTGAAACACCTGCTCAACAAAACTGCCGACACAGACCGTGGGGTTAAAACTTGCAAAAGCACTCTACTAGAGGCTGTGAACAAGCGATTTGGTGGCATTCTCACTGAGCCTCTTTACTGTGTCATCACCATGCTCAATGCTAGATACAAGGACCGCTACTTCGATGCAGACAAGAAACAGGGTTTATGTGAAATGTCACAGACACAGCTGGACAAGATGGAAACGGACACAGTGACAGTGCACGCCGAGGACAGACAGAGCTGTAACTTCACTGCTTGACATGTATGATGAAATCCTGGATGAGAATGAAACGACTGAACAATGAAACAGCACAGCAAGTAAGTGAAATAAATAGGTTTTGATTATGTTTTACTGGTAATGTGGATGTTATGTAAATGCCCAAAAAATACCTTTTCGGTCAGTGTGTGTGTGTGTGCGTGTGTGTGTTTAAACTATTTAACTGTACTAGAATGCTTAAAAGGCCGCTACAATTTTAAATATCAGTTCATAGGTATCAGGTTTTTTGGCAAGGTAAATATCAAGTAAAGGCCAAAAAGGTCATATCGGTACATCCCTAATCCCAAGCTATGTTTCCATTAAATTGTCCAGTGATTTTTTGTCGACATTTAGAAAGTTTGCATAGAAAATAAATGCGACAATTGCCTGCTGCGGTGTTCCATTTAACTAACTAGTGTCGATAAAAACAGTTGGACGTAATGACATCACACCTAGATAAAAATGAAGCGGTTACAGTGTTTCCATTACCCATTTAGGCAAAATGAGCATTAATAAAATTGGCGACAGCCTGTATGCCCTTCCACCTATCTGTTTCATGTCTCAGGGAGCTCGACAAAGCCAGCATGGATAGAATGCAATAATAAGTTCAGGAAAAGGAGGACCGAGCACGCCCCCTTTCTCATTGACAGGGCTATAGTGGAGCAGGTTGAGAGCATCAAGTTCCTTGGTGTCCACATCACCAACAAACTATCATGGTTAAGGCGATACAGAGGCTAGTGCGTACAGCCCAGTACATCACTGGGGCCAAGCTTCCTGCCATCCAGGACCTCTATACCAGGCTGTGTCAGTGGAAGGCCCTAAGAATTGCCAAAGACTCCAGTCAATCTTTCATAGACTGTTCTCTCTGCTACAACACAGCAAGAGGTACCGGAGTGCCAAGTCTAGGTCCAAAAGGCAACTTAACAGCTTCTAACCCCAAGCCATAAGACTGCTGAAAAGCTAATCAAATGGCAACCCAGACTATTTGCATCGACACCCCCTTTTTTTATGCTGCTGCTGTTCGCTGTATATTATCTATGCATAGTCATTTTACCCCTACTGTACCTAAATGTAGATATTACCTCGACTAACCTGTACCCCGGCATATTGACTCGGTACCGGTACCGGCTGTATATAGCCTCGTTATTGTTATTTTATTGTAACTTTTATTTTTTTACTTTAGTTTATTTAGTCAATTATTTCTTAACTCTTTATTTTATTAAAACTGCATTGTTGATTAGGGCTTGTAAGTAAGCATTTCAAGGTAAGGTCTACTACACCTGTTGTATTCGGAGCATGTGACAAATAAAATTTGATTTGAAGTCAGGACAATCTGTGTCCTGCAAATATTATTTTTTTGTAGTTGAAAAAAAAAGTATTTTGAAAGCAGTAGGGCATTTAGAATGAAATGTGGAGTTGAGCTTTATAGCAGGGATACTGTATATAATGACGAGATGGTCTCGTCTCCACCTAAAAATGGGAGTTGTTCCATTGTTGGGAAGGCAGGCGGTCTGCAATTGTTGCAACCCCTATTATTAGCCTGTTCAACCTATCTTTCGTATCGCCTGAGGTCCCCAAAGATTGGATACCTGCCGCGGTCATCCCCCTCTTCAAAGGGGGAGACACTCTAGACAAAAACTGTTACAGACCTATATCTATCCTACCCTGCCTTTCTAAGGTCTTCAAAAGCCAAGTTAACAAACAGATCAACGACCATTTCGAATCCCACCGTACCTTCTCCTCTATGCAATCTGGTTTCCGAGCTGGTCATGGGTGCACATCAGCCATGCTCAAGGTCCTAAACGATATCATAACCGCCATCAATAAAAAACAATACTGTACAGCCGTATTCATCGACCTGGCCAAGGCTTTTGACTCTGTCAATCACCACATTCTTATCAGCAGACTCAACAGCCTTGGATTCTCAAATGACTGCCTCGCCTGGTTGACCAACTACTTCTCAGACAGAGATCAGTGTGTCAAATCGGAGGGCCTGTTGTCTGGACCTCTGGCAGTCTCTATGGGGGTGCCACAGGGTTCGATCCTTGGGCCGACTCTTTTCTCTGTATACATCAATGATGTCGCTCTTGCTGCTAGTGATTCTCTGATCCACCTCTATGCAGATAACGCCATTCTGTATACTTCTGGCCCTTCTTTGGACATTGTGTTAACTAACCTCCAAACGAGCTTCAATGCCATACAACTCTCCTTCCGTGGCCTCCAACTGCTCTTAAATGCAAGTAAAACTAAATGCATGCTCCTCAACCGATTGCTGCCCGCACCTGCTCGCCCGTCTAGCATCACTACTCTGGACAATTCTGACTTAGAATACGTGGACATCTACAAATACCTAGGTGTCTGGTTACCGATTCGTAACTTTGGCGATGTCATTTACAAAATAGCCTCCAACACTCTACTCAGCAAATTGGATGCAGTCTATCACACAATATTTATTTTGCTCCTTTGCACCCCAAAAAATATTACAATATGGGGATGAGGTAGTTGGATGGGCTATTTACAGGTGGGCTATGTACAGGTGCAATGATCTGTAAGCTGCTCTGACAGCTGATGCTTAAAGTTTGTGAGGGAGATATGAGTCTCCAGCTTCAGTGATTTTTGCAATTCGTTCCAGTCATTGGCAGCAGAGAACTGGAAGGAAAGGAGGCCAAAGGAGGAATTGGCTGTCTGCTTACTGCTTTGCTTTATATTGGCTAGGTCACAGTTGCAAATGAGAACTTGTCCTGGCCTACCTGGATAAATAAAAGTGAAAATTTAAAAAAAGAAAATCTGTCTGCTTATTGGTCTGCTTATCGGTGTATTTCCACTTGGACAGATTTTGATGGGAGTGGACCATCTCACTTAGCCTCTTGCTCTCTGTTTATAGTTAGGCATACGTGTCGACAATCCACCTAATGATAGCCATCCTCTGGTTAGTCTTTTGGTTATGTATGACACTGGGTGAGTAATGTGACTCCTGAACTCACTTCCACTGGTGTTGTCCGATCTGCTGCTTTTAGGGGCGGGCCTTTCACACTGTGTCCCTGCCCAATTTGCTGAGCACCTGGAACAGACCAATCAGAGATGAGAAAATCAACCATAGTCCTTAGCGCTCTCTACCTTAATCCCCACATAGAACGATCACTATAGGAACAAAGGAGACACTAAACCATGGATAAAAATATTACAGATTTACTCCAGTAGATTAGATATAAAGAACACAGAAGACATCTACATTTAGTGAGGAGTAGATAACATACTGATTAACATGATAAATATTCAGCAAAAAACTATGAGAAAACAAGGAGTCATCTGGTTTGCTGTTTGGATGGTATCCAATGGGAGTGATGAATGACCCTAGTTAGAGGAGATGATTTCCAATTGGACATGATTGACGCTGATGTGTCTGTAAAGCATGAGTGATCTGATGGCTGCAACTGGATGGTGACGGAAGGTATGAAATTATACTAAATTACATGCACTCCATGAATCAGGAATAAGAATGAGAATAGCATCACACACATACAAACAATGAATCATTCCCCCATAGAAAGAATGTCACAGCATGGACAATCCTGAATTTTAATGGGAAAAAGATCAAATACAATGTTGTTAGGGAAAATACTAGGTAAGATCTGATGAACAGAAAAGTGTTTGTTATCTAATCTACAACACAACCATTGACATGCTGTTGAAAGTACTTATTTCATAACTAAATACTATGCAACTCAAAGTTAAAGGTCCACGTTTTCTTGTCTCCAAATTCACATTGCAAAATTAGTCATCATACATGCAGGTCACAACAGGTCCCCTATATTCACATGTCACGTCACATGATCACTTTAATGTTACTCGAAGGGCATGTCAGCTCGGGCTGAATGAGATGTGGATGGTTAGCAGTGAGTTAAAGAGGGAGTAGGTACTGTATTATAGTGGGAAAAGTGTTATATAGACCATCACACTGGCTGAAATGGAACTGAATGACGAGAGGGCGGGGTGGTGAGACCTCTGGAACAGCCACAGGAAGTGAGGAAGGGACCTACTTGCAGCGTGGTTTGTTAAGGGCATTGATAGTGCACATCCCGTCATTCTGACAGAAGTAATCACATGGGTTGGCCAGCTCATCACAACGTTGGTTCTTGAACCCTGTCGTGCAGCTGTAAAACAGTGTGGTGGTGTGATTTTGATAAAAACGACCAACCCTTCAACATGGCAACAAACAAAATAGGACAGATTTGTTCCAAAATATTTTAATAGAGTCGTCCCTTGGTAAACTTTCATGTTTCTATCATTCATGCAAAAAATGTTTTACTAAAACTAAACTAGAAACCTTATGGTTAGCTAAACCAGAGACAACCACATCCATTGAGGCAAAAAATATGTTATCAATTCACACTATGCTTATTTACAGTATTTCTAAAAAATGAACAGTACATTTTTAATACAGAAAAATAAACAGAAATAAGCAAATGCAGATTATTTATGAACATGTTGATCTTGATAAACAGTCTGTGCCCTGTGAATTCATCAAAACGATTATTAAGCCCACTTTATGTTTATATACACTGATTATATTTACTGGCGGAACACATTGATGACTTTTGAAAATCCCTTAGACCTTTAAGACAGTTATCTGAAAATTACCATCTCAATGAGGATTCTTCTGCCTGTGGAGTTTCTCGGGTGGCTTGGATAAGATATTAATTTACTCTGTTATAGTTTAAGGTCAAACATTATGATTTCTTGACACAGACGTATCCATCATCTAACCTAATCTCTATGCCTCGCAGCCAATGAATAAACCACATTATCAAGATCTGTTAACCTCGTGGAAAATGAGATGGGATCATTTGCATAGAAATTGATTCTATCCCTTGAATCTTGCCAGTCATGGCCACAAATTTCATTTTAACTACAATGGACAATGGGGGCAGTAAAATAGATCGTTCAAGCAACAAGGTTTCCCTTTTCAGAGGGATTTCCAATCATCTCCGTGGGGAGGTCTTTAACATTGAACCACACCTGATTATAACAGAGCTGAAATTAATCTTTGTGGATCACCAGAACTGCAGAGTATACATTCTCTTGGATGATTCCCACAGGTCTCTGGAGCCAACCTATTGTCCTCTACCAGTCATTGCCACGGAGTTTCTGCTGCTCATTACTTGTATAACCCACTCCTTATCACTGAAAATCAAAATAGTGTATACGCTTTCTCCTGAAGCCTACCAGAGTGGAGACACAATGACAAATGAACAGTGTGATACGTTCTGAACAGTAACGTTTCAGTAGTTTAAGTTTGTGAAGATTAAAATAAGAATAGAGAAAACTTTCCTAGGCTATTGTTATTCCAGGCTATTGCTAGTAGGTAGTTACTGTACTTACTGACAGAAGGGCAGATTGGTGTCAGGGTCCAGGTGACAGGTACCTCCGTTGTAACAGTAGCCGTCACATAGCTGACAGCTGGGTGCCATCCTGCCATTAGTACAGCTGAAGGAAAACAGAGGAAAGCTGCTGTCACTGAGTGGCCCACAATTTCTGTCTTTCTTTCATTGTTTGAGTTTGCAAGACTACTGATTGATAACCTATTTTCTGTGTAAACGGTATTGAAAAATGTGAAGCTGTGGAATGTTAATGCATTATAACCATAGAAAATACAATACATGGAAGACTTTCAACTACAGTACATCAAGCATTAGCTCTAAGGAGTTAACCCAACATAGAATATAAAGTAATGTTGTGAGATGCTAACAACTTACTTGCAGACCACATCTCCTGTGTCATCGTTGACGAGGCAAGGTGCTCCATGGCACCTCAGGCACTTGTCCACCTCACACTTGTTGCCCTCGTATTTGGCTGGACACACGCACTCTACATGGCCACTACTGGACAATGTACAGGCCTTGGAGTTTACACAGTAATGGTGGCAGATGTCTGTCAGAAGAGAGAGAGACCAGAAAAAGAGATAGAGGAGAGAGAGGTGCATTTCATATTAAGGAAATGGGAGCATAGTTTTAGTTGATTTGATAACATTTTTACAGGCCTTTAATGAGAATTAATTATCTGTATTAAATGGCATCTCGTTCATAGATGAAAACGTATCACCCCTTGGGCAAGTTACAGTAGAAACTCAGTAATGGCGTCAGTTGAAATTGTTTTCCCCACAATTTATAATGACAAAGCCAACATAAGGGAGGGAAATATTTTATCAGTGCAGCACAGAAACCCCCAAAGGTTGTTTAGAGTGGCATTTAGAATTACTCTCTCGCCCCCACATGGTATTTGTAGCTATGAAATGCCCTTTCTGGAATAAAACCCCCCAAAAACAATTCATTGTTTGATTTAGTATTTATTGTTGTCGTTGGAACCTTAAATATGCAAAACTAAAAAGATATCAGATTTCTAGAGAGTGTGACTGAATATAAATGGTCAGCTATTGTTGTTTATTCATGTTCTTTAGTGATCTTGGGAATGCTATAGGGTAGGTTGATACGGATTGTGTTAAGGTCAGATGTTTATGTGTAGTTTGTTGCTATTGCTGGTGGATTGGCCTATGGTCGGAAATACATGACATGATTTTAAGGGGGGGGCCTGTGCTCCCCATAACAAATCAGTGGCTCTCCATGGGACTTGAAATATATATTTGGGACCCTCGAAAAATATATTTGACCTCAGGCACCCTCAAGGGACATTAGGCACCCTCAAGGGACATTAGGCACCCCCAAGAGTCCATACGTAATTGGATCCCTTTACTCACGGTAAAGACAGCGGTCTCCAGTATACTCTGCCATGCAGCGGCACACCGGCTGGTTCCCTAGGCTGACATCACAGGTACCACCATTCAGACAGTAGTAATCACACACCCGCTTCTCACAGAACGGACCTGTAAACCCTACAGGGCACCGACATGTTGGCTTCCCTGGAGGGATGGAGGGAGGAGAGGAGAGGATTGAGAGTTTGGCTAACAATTCCATTTACATTGTCTATTACAAAGATACTATAACTCAAGTGTTGAGGATGTGTGTGTTTGTTCCCAAAGTTGACTATCAAGTATCTGAAAAACCCAAGATAAAAGGTCCTTAATAACACAAGGACCCTGGAGGTCAGAGAGAAATATTTCCAGTCCTTTAATTGATTAAAGTGGGTGCCTCCAGCGAGACCTGTTCTCTTCCATCACCAAACTGGGGTTCTTGAGGAAAGACATTAACAATAAGCTCTCCCAAGCTCTGCTTCCATCGCTCATTTTGAACAATACTCCCCAAGCCTGGGGATGTGTGCTCAACACAGCGAAACCTCTTACTTTATGAAAAAACTCTCAGTCTTCTAGCATGGATGAACAGCACACAGAATAGTCAGTGACTGTATGCCCAGCAGCGGAACAAATGTCCCATCACTTTGTTTCACTCCTCTTCGACTGCATTGGCCATAAATGAGGGTACCATTCGTCATACAATACAGATCATATAATACTGACTGAGCTGGTGAACCAAACAAGATTGAGAAATCCTGCCTCCAACTCTCCAACTAATTTAAAATCCTGCTGTGATACTCACTTCGTTTCAATCACATATTTGTCTCTTAAAAACAGAATGTTATTACATATCACTGACACATATCAGGCATCTGTCTAGCTCATTAGCCAAATGCTGCTGTCATAATACAAAGGCTGACAGCTTGAAGTCAATTGACTGAGGACACCAACATGTTCTCAACATATTATTCCCAAGCTATCAAATTCCCCCTGGGCAAGATGACACATTTATTACAAGAAGAGATGAGAAAATATATGTTTTAAGGGCAAACATTTCACTTCCCAGACTAAACGATTCAAATCAAAAGTTGTAGGCCAGTCTCTGAATACCTTATCTACCCCAGTAATGACAGGAGCATTAAAACTACTCTGACTGTTCAATTACAGTTTTTATGCATGTGTTAGCATTCAACACTCAGCTACTATATTTAGCACACTCTCTAAAATGGTCTTTTATCATTTTCAAGGTTTACAAAACCATGAAGCGATTTCACATTTTCACGAATCTTCAAAAATAATTGTAACAGTCAGAAAAACCACAGCAATCCAAATGTATCTATCTCTATGGGTAATTGCTCTTGTGAGTCCACACAGTCCATCATTTCTAAGAGACTGATATGTTGTGAATAATTGCCCTCTTGCATGCATTATGTAATCGATGGACTGGTTTTTAGCAGGGAGACGTGAAGTAAAACTCAAGTGCTCGGCACTATTTTAGTTTATCCATGTTAAGTGGATGTTAAGTGGCAAACTAACAATGAGACAAATTGTCAAATGTGTGTATAAATACATGTAACGACAAAAGAAAAAGCTGGAAAACAAAGTTTATTTTTGTCCTCCAAAGAGGGGAGAAGAACAGGCCAATGATAATAAATATATGAATAATAATAATAATAACATGAGACATGATCGGTTCAGTTATTAACACATCTTGTCTCTATTATGCTTCATGCTTATTCTACCTATATCAATCAATCAATGTTGTAAGATTGTTTGTAGCACAAGCGCCTTTAGATACTGACCAGTGACAACAACCCAGAGAGTTCTTAACGACTTACCTACTTTTGAGTAAAGACCTGTGGGCACATAACGCCTTATGTCAATCCTGCTCTGATCAATCCATACATTTTTCTACCAATCAATATATGGATTTTAACAGCAGACTCACCCAGGGGTGAGCCCATGCAGGTGCCTCCGTTGAAGCAGTAGTCGGTGCAGTGGTTGACCTCACAGCGTTCTCCAGAGAAGTCAGGCCAGCAGTAGCAGCGCCAGTCCCCCTTCTCATTGGCCAGGCAACGCCCGCCGTTCTCACACGGTGGCCGGCACAGCTCGCCTACAATACAACACCAATGCACAGCATGTTCATTATGCTGAACATGTGGACAGGTTTTCTGAAGTACCTTCTAAACTATGAATCATCATCAGTGTCATTTAGCTGGGCCAGGAGAAAGAGCATGATACAGGACAAGCATGTCATCTTATGTTATTATTTCAAAACATGCACTTCCACATTCAAGTCTTATTTTGAAGTACACAAAATGCTGAGCGATTCAGAGAGATTTGACTTCATTCATTTGCATTGGCCAAGTGCCATCTCAGCTGGATTGTCTACTGTAGCAGTTTTAGAGGTGATATTACGTTGGCAGGCAGTAAGTGAAGTTTAGGCAGGGGTCTTGAATATACCTGAGATGTTGACATCACTGCAGGAGCCGTTGATCAGTACCTTCCCTTCTGGACAAGTGCAGGTGGCACCCATTGGGTTCAGCAGACACATGAAGTCACAGTTCATTCTCAGGCATGGGTTGACCGCTGCAACAAGACAAGAGGCAAACGGTAGCCGAAGCTTCAATACAGCCGTCAAACAAAACACATTCATGTCTTTACTATTCTTCGATTAAACATTTTCTAAATTGTATATTTGACAACATAGAGAGGGAAGAGGCTAAACCTTATGAATTAGTTCATACTATCCACAAATGTATTGCTAGTCAAAATCAACAAGAGACATGATCCACATTCCACTCAATGCCTAGTCCTAGAGGATTACTATGCCCTGTTAGCAAACACTACTTCGATATGCACAACATCAGCAGTATGCTGCCATTTTGCTACAATAAGTCAATTGAAGTGTTTGGGTATCCAATGAAACAGAAAAAAAACAATTACACAGATTTGTTGTGTTCGGGTTACAGGAATCATTGTAAATCAAAGCTAGCGAAAGAAGAGGGTGTCAGTGTGTTTCGCTGAAGACTACAAACCAACACTCATGGTCTTTCTGTTCTGCAAGATGTGCAGTACTAATGAGTCTTTGGAGAACGGTTCAGCTGCCCTTTACTGAAGAAAACCCCAAGCCAAGACGGATATGTCCGACGCTCCATAAACATTAACAATACACAGATAATTAAATAGCAACCAAGTAGAGAAGCAGAGAACGTGAAATATATTGGTCCTATCATGGGAAATGAGATGACTCTCATGTCCCACACTTGAGAAAATGAAAAACTAGCTCAAGACCACGATACGCTCTTCCATTCAAGAGTTAGACCCACATAACCATCTAGAATATCAACGCTACATTGTCGTCTTGTTTGTTACTGTAATATCATGTTTGTTACGCTGGCATCTACACTAGAAGGCTGTTCAGCTGCTATTATCAATATCCACATTACTCAACCCTGATCATTTCCCTGTATTACCCATGACCCTCATTAGCACTTGTATTCATTAAAATACCCACTGAAAAATCAGTAGACTTGATTTATTTACCATCTTGCTGCTTGTATCGGTGGGAGATCATGACATTGGTCGTTTTCTCGAGACCCAAGTGGAGAAACTCCACAGGCTGTTTTCCATACTTGTGAACTTTGAAGACCTCGTGTTTTAGCCCAGTCCCGTAGATGTAGTCTTCAAATATGTCAATCCTGTACGGCTGGGATATTCCTGGAAACACAGCCGTGGAAACAGAATAAAGGCAGGGTGGAAAGAAGCATATGACCATGAACACTGTGTTGTAGTTTTAATGAGGGTTTGTAAATCCCAGGACAGTACTAGTAGTTAGTAGGAAACCTAATCTGTGTGTAGTACTATACTACACCGATTGTTTAACAGCTTGCAATAGCCACACGCACACGCACACGCAGGCGCGCACACACACAAACACTATTATTGTAGCAATCTTTGGATAAAATGTAGAGGAAATTAAACAAATGATCACATCAGTAGCTAGTATGTGCTTGGATAGTCAATCTTTGTTTTGTTCTCAGTGGTGGTGTTACCGTGTCTGTCCCTGATTGCCACCAGAGGGTCCGACCCATCCAATCTCACACTGCCTATCTCGGAGAGCTCAGGATCAGCCCAGTACAAACGTTGGTTAAAGTAATCGATGGCCAGACCTGGGGAGAATGAGAGGAAGAGATTTATTTTGCTTATGAATTGTGTAAAGATCAATATGGACGCCTTCATTCCAACAGCCCTCAGGTTCTAAACAGCGTTAGGCTGTGGATAGACTGCATAAATAGACAGTTATTTTATTTATCTCCGTAAGGTATCTCACTTTCTACGCATTCGTCCGAAAGTCATTAACATTAAATCATACTACAGGACATATACAGTATACCAGTATATTTGTATTTTCTTTTGATGACAGACTTTTGGTGTTATGCCCTACATTTCCCTTTTTATAAAATTATTTTCTATCATGTGTTTGACTGGATAAATGACCCAAGTTGTCATGGCGATTAAATGGGTGTGTGTTTTTCCACAGATGATAAATTCCCTCTACCTTGGCAGAGACAGTACATGGGTCCCTTGCATTAAAGGAGGCCAAACCATCTTTTAAAAAGTAGATCAGCACTAAGTGTCTCCCCCAGGACCATCACAACAGGTTTGGTGTGTCAGACACATTCATTTACTTTTTTTCCATGGCCTTATTTTCAAACATATCTATCCTCTAGTCTACAACTAGCCTGGTCCCAGATCGGTTTGTACTGTCTTGCCAACTCCTATGGTCGTTGTCATTGCCAAGACTGCACAAACAGATCTGGGACTAGGCTAGTCTAGAACATCCCACCTCAATCAAAAGATAAGTATGGACTTGCAGATTAATATGATCGTGTCCTGTAGATAGATACCTGTTGGTCTCCTGAGGTTCTTCTCCAAGAGGATCCTACGCATGGACCCATCCATAGCCGACTCCTCAATATGAGAATGATCACCTATTACTGTCCAGTACATCATCCTGTAGAAGATACAAAGATAAGCATTTCCTGTTAGATGTCCATAACATAGTTTTTCTTAATTTGTACTATTCTCTACATTGTAGAATAATAGTGATGGCATCAAAACTATGAAATAACACATATGGAATCATGTAGTAACCCAAAAAGTGTTAAACAAATCCAAATATATTTTATATTTCAGATTTTTCAAAGTAGCCACCCTTTGCCTTGATGACAGCTTTGCACTCTCCTAACCAGCTTCACCTGGAATGCTTTTCCAACAGTCCTAAAAGGTTCTCACATATACTGAGCCCTTGTTGGCTGCTTTTCCGTCACTCTGTGGTCCAACTCATCCCGAACCATCTCAATTGGGTTACTACATGATTCCATATGTGTTATTTCATAGTTTTGATGTCTTCACTATTATTCTACAACACCAAAAATAATAAAATAAAGAAAAGCCCTTGAATGAGAAGGCGTGTCCAAACATTTGACTGGTACTGTACATATTTAATTGATGAATCAGAGACATATTATATTTGTGTGGCTGTGATCGAGCGCTGCCTGGAAAATGCCCTCCATTCACCTTTTATGGTAATAAAAATGTCCTCCCTCATTTGCTGTAAAATTTGGAGATGTTGAACTAGGCCATGATAATTCTTAAAAGAAAGTGCAATTATGACATTTCTGTTTGGGCAGAATGCTGCAGTGACTTTTCCAAACTAAAAATGCATGCTGCCTAGTAAGTGCCAAACACTGGCTGCACATTCTGGAAGATTGATTGTCCTTTAGAACAATTTAAGAGCTACAGCCCACAATTCCATGCAAAAGACACGATGTTCAATATTTTGTTTATCAATACATGATTGTGTCTCTATCTTCTGCCTTGATATAGGCTCTGAAATTAAATAGGTTAGGCTATGATGTTACGCTCCTAATCGCACAGCAATACTGGAGCCAACCCATACTGTCACATAGGATTAGGTCTACTGTCAATGCTACCGGTCTATTTACTTTCCAGCATGCTTGGCTATTGAATGAGCGATTGATAAATGGTGGCCTACTATTTGTTGTGTAGTGGGAATAATTTAAACCAGTTATGTCAGAAAAGGAGAGAGACATGTCCTGCAATGTGATTATGAATTAGGCCTATTTAATAAAAGTGAAATACAAATATATTAGACAACATGCTGCTATGCAATCTCCTTACCAATGGCAAATGCATCTGTTTAATCATTAGGCCTATATTTTTTTATTATAATTGCTGTGCATCAAACACCTCCCATTTCCCCCACCAAACAATAAGCATATTTGCTTGCAATACAGTTGATCAACCTTCTAGAAGTTGTGCGTACGCATGGTCAGTGTTGGGGAAGCTACTCTGAAAATATAATCAAGCTACCAATTACTTCACACTGGAAGCTACCCTTAGAAAAACATAGTTTACTTAACTAAAGTTACTTTTAAGCATCTCACTACATCCAAACTACTATGTGAAAAATGATTAAAATATTGAATCTGAAATGTCATAGACTACAAATTGCAAGAACAGATCACTCTGGAGTCAGATGTTAACAGAATGTGCAATTTAGCCTATTAAACACAACTATTTTTCAAGTGAAAATGAGGTGGGTCTACTGCTGGAAAAGAAAGACATTTTTTGCCAACTTTTGTAGGATAAAAAGCACCTTTGATAATGAGGCCCCTGGTCTTCATGGATAACGGGATTAAACACATCACTGTCTATACTTAAAGAATCCCTGGAATCCTTGTCTATACTTAAAAGCTTTTTAAAAAATCAGTAAGAAAACAAATCTTGGATACAATCTTGGATGGATCTTTAAAAATTGCACTGCTGTCTTCCTCCGGCAGAGTACCAAAATAATGACAAAGCAAAAAAGTATAAAGTGAAAACACAATGATGAAATTTGACATGGTCTGAAAAGAATGCCCTTACCCTCGGGCTGGGTTGACAGCAATGGCGTACGGCTCTCCTGCAATGTCAGTTATCAGACGGGTGCAATTTGGCCCTCTGAGCTGGCCCACATTTATAGAGTATCTGAGCTTAGTCCAGTGGGCTGTGTAATAGCTGAACCAGTGCATCCGAGAGTGGTCTGTCCAATAGATATTTCCTGTAATCCAGTCAGCAGACACATCCCTTGGTCTACGGAAGTCTGAACACTGCAAGGAAAATGAGAGCTTGTAAACATGAAATCGTGAAAATGACGAAGACTTCCAAGGTATTTGTATTACACATGGCAAATGAACTTGAAACTTCTAACATTCAGATGTGAAGAATTTTCTTAAAACTGTTGTCCATTGGTTTCTTTAGATGCACTCACTATTCTGACCACTATCAAACGTGATACAGGTATGTCTAATGCAATACTTGATTCTAGTAAAGGTTTAGTAGTCTATGCTAAATGTGTAAGAAGTCTTACGTGTGATCCCATAATACTTTATGCCATGTTCCCAATGTGACAACAATGACTCAAACTTTAGAACAATGTACATCATGGTCTTAGAATAAGAGTATCTTCAAATGACATTGAAAGATGTGTGTAATTTATTTAAAAACACTGTGCTAGCTTTCTCCGACTTTGTCAGTAGGCATATCTACATCCGAGACATTCATTACATCTGAGACATTCCTTACTTTAGGTCAAACAATAACTGGAAAAAGCGTGGCACCTTGCTAATGTTCTGTTCTCTTGCTCACACACATTAATAAGATATGTGACTGTATGAGTTATACATTTAATCTTCAAGCGCTCACTGCTGTGTTCAAGCTCTCATTGCTATAATCATTCTATAATTCATTGTCCTCAAATGCAATAACCAAGACATAATGTAGCTTCAATGGCTTTAGAAAAGAAAGAATCATGCATATCTTGTAATGGGCTCCTTAATACTGTAGATACCCTGTCAATATCAGCATATGGATATTTAATGTACAAATCGTACATTCGATAACACATTAAAAAGTAAAGTAGACTTTCCAACCACACCTTTGGAGATACTTACTATGTTTCCGACAATAGTTTTACTTTGACTCTTGTCTAGGATTTCTTTGTAAAAAAGTCCACCAGGGTTAAACTGTGTAGCCCAGATAAACTTTTGTTGGTGTAACAGAGCATCCATCCCAATAATGCGGGCATTGTCCTCGATGCGAGTGAGGAATTTGTGTCCATGGCTCTGGTTAAATGGATACACAAAACTTCGGATTTCAGTGTCATTAGCTATGTAGAGCACTCGATCTTCTGGTCCTGCCCGTTGTTGAGTTATTAATATGCAAAGAAAATGAAAAGTGGCTCAATTCCATTTGGGGTTTTAAACAACAATTTTTACAGCATAATTCCATTTACAGAAGCAAAGTATCCTCTAATATATGTAATCAAGTCATCATTCATATATAAACATTATGGGGTAGTTTCCTGGACACAGATTAAGCCTAGTCCTGGACTAAAAGGCAAGTCCAATAGAGAATCTCCATTGAAAGTGCTTTTTATTCCAGAACTAGGCTTAATCTGTGTGCAGGAAAGCGACATGTTCCTTTATTATCAGGATAATAATACATAATCACATAGCAACAAGACCAGTCATTTATTATTACTACTACCCATGGTGCCAATCTGTAGGAATAGTGGGATAGATGAATATGTATCACAACGCAGTGTATCACAGTGGGGTATACACCCGTAACATTAACACTTTAGTAGAAAGTTGTGGAATATTATTAATCCATTATTAATATAATCCTTATTGGTCACATCAGAAACAGATGCAGACTCAGTTATTATACTCCTTAAATGTTTAAATGGCTGGTTTTGTATGCATTCAGTGTTACTTATACAATCCTGCCATCTTAATGTAAAGTTCATCCTAATAAAATACCAAAAATACCAAATCTGAATACTATGACAGTATATTTACAAGAGTGCTAAGGGTACAGTACTGTATGGGAGTACAGTGTTACCTTAATAGCTATTGAATAAAACTATTCAATTCAACTAAAGGGTATACAATATTCAATAAAATGTTGCATTTTATAGAAATACATACTATACTTAGTTTATACTAAAGTTTTAATTAATTTAGCAACAAATAACATCTCTATTGAAACAATCATAGTATAAGATACACATCAAGGTCTTTGATAGTTCAATTGTCTTCAGTTAGCACATACAGTACAGTAATAAAATGGTCCATACCTTTTACTATACAGTTTCCATTGATTTCCTTAAAATTCCTGTCACAAGTACACTTGTAGGATCCTTTAGTGTTTGTACAATAGTGAGCACACATGTCAAACCCAAGACACTCATTGATTTCTGAGGAGAAAAAAGAAAAATCAGTCAGTTACCAAGCTGCCATACCTCTCAAATAAGAAATGGTTGATATAGTCCCAACCTATCGATGTGAGGATATCTATTGTATATTCTAGTTGGGTAAAAACAATACATACATTTCAAGATTGGTGGCTTAAGGTAGAGAAATGAATATTCAATTATCTGGCAACAGCACTGGTGGACATTCCAGTCAGTTACTATAAACACTATAAACACCTACTTGGAAAGCCATGTTATGTATATTGTTCATCATCCACAGCTGCATTATGTACATGATATCTAACCACATTAGTTACATTTTATAATTCCATTATTACATTAAACATTCTGTCCAATTGAACAGTGAGGAGAAATAGGTCATACGCTACCTTCACACTGGCCAGTCTTTAGATTTCTCCTAAAGCCAGATTTACAATGACATATTGAACTTGTGTTTGTCTGATTGCAAATTGCATCCTCCCCACATGGGTTCGACTTCTTTCCACATACGTCTCCATGGGAAACTACAATTGAAAACAACACTTTGATTGCACATGAAAACACATTCCTAAACATTGTACATGCTTGCAAAAAGTTGCTTCATTGATGTGTGGAAGCCAAGAGAACAACTTTCACCGGACAGAAACACACACAGCAAATATGTTACTGCCATAAATATTCTGACATCATTTAACCCTTGGATCTAGCAGAAGAGCCCTAGATTATCTCACACATTCAGTTCCTTCCTAGTGACATGTATTACTTCCATCTAAACAGCAGGATATGGATCTGTGTGACACACACGCACAGGCCTTGCAGTCCTGCTCGTCCGAGCCCCCGTCCCCACAGTCATTGAAGAGGTCACACTGCAGCTGGGCTGGGATGCAGCGCTGGGTACTGCAGGTGAACTCTGCCTTCCCACAAGGCCTGGGTCGGCCAGACACCACCTCTGTTTTGGGACACAAACAGGACCCAAACACACATCGGATAGAAAGACCGCATCGGCAACAGAGAAGAAATTCATTTGCATGAAAGCACGGTTGGTGTTTTGAGATAGCTTTATAAAAATGCTGATAGTAGCCAAGATTCGAAGAATGATGTGGCTTTGAGTTTCTAGGGATATTAAAGGAACTTGACTAATACATCGTTTTTGATGCAATTAGGAATAAAGTTAGATTGGAAAATCAACCTCCTTAGTTCAACATTCTTGATGAAGAAAAATGTCATGTTTGAACTGGTATAAACGCACCACATTCCTTCTCGTCCGAGTTATCCCCACAGTCATCCACCTTGTTACACAATTGGTCAGGGCGCAGACACACACGGTCATTTCTACATCGGTGTGGCCGTGTAGGAGGACAAGGAAGTTTGGCTGGAGGGGAGAAGAAACACACAAGTATTCCAGACAGTCAAATACACTTTAGTTAATTCAACACAGTCCACTCTACTCCATTCAACAAATTCAATTCTAGTCCATTCATCAGAGTTGTATCAACTCCTTCATAAAAAAAGACATTCATTTTCTTTAAGAAACTCTTTCAACCATGAATATTACCTTACATGAAATATGTAAGTAATAGCTAATAAAATATCCATCAAACACCTTTGAGAAAACATCTAAGTGAGAGACGTTATTTCAACCCACCACACATCTCTGTGTCCTCGTCTGAGTTGTCTCCACAGTCGTCCTTGCCATCACACACCCATGCGTGGAGCTTGCACAAGGTGTTGTTGCAAATGAACTCATCGGGACGGCAGAAGAAGATGCCTGCAATTACAGACTGAAGGTGAGCAGCACTGCCCATGGGCTTTCTTTCTTTCACAAGGTCGTCTTTTCAATTTCCTTCAAAACTTCATATTCAACAGCATTGTGCTAGCAGTATAGTGTCTGAATGAAAGAATGTTCTTGTTAGAGAAATGACCTTTGCTTGGTCAGAATAGGACTATTGTGTTGTACACCTTTCACAACAAACACATGGCTAGAGTGGTGGTTGCTACGCTACTAGCCATGTGTGAGTTCAAACCCCCCACTGATCGTGACATTCATTGCACTGTGAAAACTAGGCGGGCTGCAATTGATTCTACCTAAGCTAAGAAGGAAGAACATATAATGTGTGTACCATATTGGCAGGCATGTGTTCTGTGTTAGTGTGTTCCAGTGAACATGCTCAACTCTGTCCCCATTTGCAATTTAATATTTGTTACATTTCTTATACAGGTAACACGTCCTGCTAGAACATTCAGTGGCTGCATATGTTTCAGTTTGTGCCTTCCTCATTGTGTGTGTGTGTGTGTAACACCTGAAATGCATGTCTCTACTGTAGTAGGACATGTTGCCTGTGTATTAAGACAATTAAGATGGACCTGTATAGAAAACCAATAGTTTTCTAGCACACTGGCATGTTTAGTGAGTATGTCCAGCCCTGTTGTACCTTGACTGCAGTTCTCCTCGTCGCTATGGTCCACACAGTCAAAGATGTCGTCACAGCGCCATCTCCGTGGGATACAGTGGGCATGGTTCAGACACAGGAACTCGTCTTCCTTGCACTCCTTCACGCAGCCCGCCTGGCAACACATAACAGTCATTATTAGATTATTGACATTAGATGTCAAACACAGACGAGACCTTACACTGGACACCAAAATATGTAGGGACCATCCGTACAAATAGGTATATATAATCTTTGCCGTATTAAAGGTCCAATGCAGTAATTTTTATCCCAATATCAACTAATTTGTGGTTAACAATTAAGTACTTTACTGTGATTGTTTTCAATTAAAATAGTTAAAAAGAAACAAAAATGTATTCTTAGCAAAGAGCAATTTCTCAAGCAAGAATTTTGCTAGGACTGTCTGGGAGTTGTTTGAGTGGGGAGGGGAAAATTGAAACTAGCTATTTTTGGCAGATAGAGAGTTCTAAACCTTTCTTATTGGTCTATTAACTAATGTACCGCCTGCTGATGTCACCAGTCAAGCCAAAACTCTATCCCACTAAAACAGGCTGAAGTTTCAGGTGGCCTTTTCATAATGGTCTTACACTAAAAGGGCATTATAATTATTTTCACAATTTCACAGCATTATTCCAACCTCATAGTGTGGAAATATATATAAAACACAAGAAAATCACTTTTTTTACTGCACTGGGCATTACTTACTGTAACTTTTTTGTAAATAAACAAAAAATGTGCAGTAAGTAAGTACAGATTGATTGATATAGATGAGTACCAGGCAGAGCCACACCCACCTCATCTGACCCATCCAGACAGTTGTCCTGTCCATCACATCTCAGACTGGCCGACACACACCCTCCACTGGCACACACATACTCATTTAAGGAGCAGGAGGGGAGCACTGGAAATACAAAGATCAGAGACGTAGAGCTTTATGAGTGTACACACTCTACCAAATAATAATACAACAGCCATCATTCACAGCATAAGTGGGGCTGGTTTGTACCTGCTCTGTACACTCATAAAGAAGGTTGCATGCTCCATGTTAGCCTAGTGTAAGTGCTAAAAAAAAACTTTATTTCCAAACCAGCAGTGCTGGACATTGGACAGATACTAGGTCTAAATATGATGTCTTCCCTCAGGCTAGGGCATGCTGTGTGCTGCCTGCTGCTGAATTAAGTGGTCTGAAACACACCCACACAATCATCACCACTGGGGCTCCGGATGAGGTTACACTGGCTAGCTACTGTACTGTAGTGGCTGCACTTCAGTAGAATACAAGGCATTTTCTGTTAGAATGGGAATGAGCCAATATCAATCCACTTACTGTCGGTAAAACACATGGCGTACTGATGCAGTAGCTACCTGGGGTGGCAGGTAGCCTAGTGTTGGGCCAGTAACCGAAAGATTGCTGGATCGAATCCCCGCGCTGACAAGGTAAAAATCAGTCGTTCTGCCCCTGAACAAGGCAGTTAACCCACTGTTCCTAGGCCATCATTGTAAATAATAATTTGCTCTTAACTGACTTGCCTAGTTAAAGAAAGGTCAAATAAAAATAAATAAATACAAAATATATTAATTGGTTACAGAATTGGAACAGTATTTCATTACATGTCACATAGAAAGTAGCCTTGGTATTTCTCCTGCTAGTACCTTGTAGCTATCGTAAAGGGTCAAGCAACCCCCTCCACACCAAAATTTTCTCATCTTACTCTACACCCCATTAAAAAGTCCAGAAAAACTATCTTTGTTCTGTTTTTTTAACCAAATAATATCAACTACAACACTACCACAGGAGCTCTGCAGTGATTCTCAGCTTTTAAACAACTACTTCAATTTCACATTAAGAAAGTTTTGGGGAAACGTTCCCTTCCGACCTCTAGTCTTTCTTGTATACTGTACCTGTTCCCTGGCAGTTTCTCTCGTCCTCTCCTGTCTTGCAGTCCTCCTGGCCATCACAGAGCCACTTGAGGGAGATGCAGAGGTTATTGAGACACTGAAACTGGTCCTCAGCACACCGAGCCTCACAGCCCTTCTATAGAGAGATATACAGAACAAGAAGCTGACATTTCCATAAGGCTCATAAGAACACCACAGATGTTCTTATTCTTATACAGTAGGAACATCAGGTAATACTTTATTTGAAGGGTACCTACAGTACATAAGGACTTCATAGCACATTCATTACCCATACATAACACATTCATAGACTATGTTAACTCTTTACAGTGAGTGTTCATTGTCAGTTTATTAGGTTTTTGGTAAGAAATGTGGGGGGAGGTAAGAAAAGTAGTTGTTTACAAGAGAAACCATGCATCGCTGACAAATGTTTACTTACTCTGTGAACTAAATATACAGTTTGACCCAGAAAGACATCATTGGGACCACACACACAATAATGGATTAACAGAGGTTGCACATAGAGGGGATTATTCATACTATATACTGTAATTGCTGTGGAGGTATTTAACAGAGCAATAAATTACAAGGCATAATAAATGGGTAATTCCGCGCCTTTCACCTTGAATTAGCCATTCCACAATGGAGATATGAATATTTTCTAAGGATCGTCTCATTTTTCATGAATAGCTCACGCGTTAAAAAAATTCACATTCTGCAAAACAGGTCCACAACTCCTATGCAAGGCTAGTTAAAGCAGTATTTTGAGTTAGTGAACCAGTTTGCATAATTATTTATACATTTGCATAAGAGCAGAAACATAAAATGTCTCTCTATTAGGACATTGTCAGCCTTAGTAGGCTATTCTCTCATGCGTTCCAATAAATGTAATATTTAACGATTTGGATTTCATAATGCTATTAAATCATCAAGCCCGTTGTTGCATTTTCAATTCAATAATCATGCCTTTCAGAAAAAAACTAAAACATACATTGATGTTTAGCCCTCAAAAATAAATAAATAAACATGGGGGTAGGGTCAATTCACTCAAATCAGATTATTCAAGAATGGACAGACACGTGGTTGTGATTCACACAGTTTACAGGCTATAACATGCTATTTAAAGGCTGCTGTTAAATGACAACAGGGATCACTGACCTCGTCTGAATTATCATGGCAATCATAGTCTCCATCGCAGCGGAATCGAGCCGAGATGCAGTCCCCGTTAGCACAGGCAAAGTCCTTGTGGTTACAGGTCAATGGCTCTGAGTCAAGGGGAGAACAAGGACATTACCACACTTGAAATAGAAATGAAGTAGGAGCCGCAATAGAAATGAAGTAGGAGCTGGCCCCAAAAAACGATACGCTCCACCACCTACCGATAATTAGAATTGTTAAATGTTACCTGGATCTCTATCATTTTTTACAAGGCTCTAGCACTCCCTAGCAAGTGGTGTCTGTTATAGACTATTTATAGTTATAGACTAGGTTATATACACTTTTATACAATAGTCTTGGAAAAGCAACCAACCTCTAAGAAAATACACACATGGGTCTTTATAAGAGGTGACATAAGAGAAGAGAATCCCCTAGACCCCTTTTACAGGAGATATCTCTTTAGCATTGCATGCTAATCATCTGGCAGTAGGCCTACTGTATAAACCATCTGGTGGCTTGTCAGACGTTTGTTGGACTTGATAGTTGGCATGCCAGTGGCTTTCAAGATGTTAATACATTCATAGCTATAGTGACAGCTTAGGGAGACAGTATACTCCTGAGACCTACTATCTGGCAACCTCCACTCTGCACATTAAGGTACACTGTATGTCTAGGTCTCTGAGGACAACATTATGCCATATTTAAGCAGCATCAAATTCCAGTGCTGGGGTTTTTCCCCTTATCCCCTTGTTATCGTGGACTGTTAACTGACTGTAGGGAGTGAAGGTAGTTGTGTTTATGAGCTGATCTGTTATCATGGACTGTTAACAGACTATAGGGAGCGTTATGAGCTGCAGTTAGAGGAAAGGTCCCAGCAGAGCCTGCAGTCTACAGCAGATTGTGATTTGCAGCCTCTCTCTCTCTGCTGTCTGCTAGCCTAGCTGGCACACCTGCTTAATTCTTTACCATCCAACACTCGACTGGACTTTATTTGCATTTTAAGTGACATCAATAGGTAAGGGGAATAAGCATATAATAAATCAAATGAACGATGCATACTCAGCATAAATTGCAAATACACACATGGATGCTTGTGTGCACGCACACGTACATAGTGCAGAGATGAGATATGGACTAACTGGGTTAACAAAGACCTTTCATAAGTAAACATAAACTTTATTCCAGCAGTTGGTGATGAATATGTAAACAAAAAAAAGTGAGCTTGGGAAAATTACAGAGGAGAGACGGTATCAAAGCGGAGGATTCTCTGGAGCTCTGACTTTCTTTCAGATCCAAAGAGGTTGGAGCGGGAACATGCTCAGAGGGCATAGCCAAGTTATAAACAGCTAGGTACAGCGCTCCACTGAGCTGCCAGCTGCTTAACTTTGATTGTGGGAACACTTTACAAAGTTTAGCAGAGGAATGGTACAGTATACAAAGACACAAAGCAAGAGGGAAAAACAGAGTAACACAGTTCATCCTTAAACAGTCCCAAAATACCAATGGAGCTGCGCAGGTGCATACGCAGAGTAAATACACATGACTTCTCCATGACTTTTAACCATATTTCCATGACCAACAATTGCTGGCGTCTCTATGTACGTATACAAAAATAAGCGTAATGTGGTATCGACACTGGTAGGCTGCTCTCTGATCCCATGTACCACCTCCTGTTATTGTGCAAGGCACTTAACCCCCACAAAGTAAAACACCTGTCAGGTAACTGTACAAAACACATGTGGTCAACTCTCAGTCTGGAGAGCTACTTGGTGTGCAGGCTTTTGATCAAGCCCTGCTCAAACACAGAGCCAGTTAATCATGGTCCGGTTGAGCAGCTCATTTCTAAAATGTGGTTTGTTACATGACGAATGGAATAAAGGCCTGCACACCCATTAGCTCTCCTGGATGATGGTTGACTACCCTTGATGTACTGTATAACATTGTAACCAAATACGTGTTATGCCTTTTGAAATAATTAGCTCATTTTTTAACTTGAATATCCGAAACATACAATATACTTGCAGCGAAGCCGCTCAACAACGACACCAATAATTAGCTCACTATCAAAGATCAAATGGCTTTGATAGACTACAAATCTCTTCATTCAGCTAAAGCGAGCCCACAAATCGTCTTCAGGGAAATGTACCTTTTCTAGTTTAGCCATATTTATCTTAGCTAGCTACCTTAGAAGAGTTTACTTTTCAGGCTGACTAGAATCTATTGAGTTGCAATGTCCCATACATTGGATGCCTAAATCAACTGGAAGTATCTACAAAACAAGTGTTGAAGACACATAATCCAAAAGAAAGGCTACATCAAAAAAATTATCCTAAAATTACTGTTTGCGATTCACCACGTTTGAACTGATTCCCAACTAATACAATGACAAAGTGAATAGTTTGTTTCGTGCAAAATAGTTGTTTAAATTAATCATATGAATAATTTTAAAAAGGCATATACAGTTGAAGTCGGAAGTTTACATCCACTTAGGTTGGAGTCATTAAAACTTGTTTTTCAACCACTCCACAAATTTCTTGTTAACAAACTATAGTTTTGGCAAGTTGGTTAGGACATCTACTTTGTGCATGACACAAGTAATTTTTCCAACAATTGTTTACAGACAGATTATTTAACTTATAATTCACTGTATCACAATTCCAGTGGGTCAGAAGTTTACATACACTAATTTGACTGTGCCTTTAAACAGCTTGGAAAATTCCAGAAAATGATGTCATGGCTTTAGAAGCTTCGGACAGGCTAATTGACATCATTTGAGTCAATTGGAGGTGTACCTGTGGATGCATTTCAAGGCCTACCTTCAAACTCGGTGCCTCTTTGCTTGACATCATGGGAAAATCTAAAGAAATCAGCCAAGACCTGAGAAAAAAACTTGTAGACCTCCACAAGTCTGCTTCATCCTTGGGAGCAATTTCCAAACGCCTGAAGGTACCACGTTCATCGGTACAAATAATGGTACGCAATAGTAACTGACCAAAGACAAGGGCATTTTTACAAGGATTAAATGTCAGGAATTGTGAAAATCTGAGTTTAAATGTATTTGGCTAAGGTGTATGTAAACTTCCGACTTCAACTGTATGTAATGGCCTTATTCGCGAGTGTCAATGGAATTACATGCTAACAATAGCTAGTTAACTAGAGGGTACAAGATATGTTTTGAATTGGCTACCTAGTTATTAGTCTGTTCTCTATTATATTTGATAGGTTAGGCCTACTTGCTGCTGCAATGTCCAACTGTCTCTCTGTCCTTTAGCAATGGCCCACTTGTCTTGCACACATGCAGGTGACGCACGCAAACAGAGCCGCGCAAGAGTGTCATTCAGATCCTGGCTGATTGATACAACTTTTTATTTATAACTGTGGCTAAATAAATTACATTAACAGAAATTATAAAAGGAATTTTCATAAAATCCCTCAAATTTGGTCAAATTGATCATTTTCCAAAACTTTTCCAGGCCTGGAAAATACTATTTGAAAATACTATACTACTTTTCCATGATTTTCATGACCGTACAAACCCCAGTTGGCCTGTACGACGTCAAGAGCATATATAAGTTGGTAAAAGCTAGGAGGGAGCTAAGAAAGTAGAGCAGCAGACATAGGTGTACTCACTGCAGTTCTGCTCATCTGAGTTGTCTCCACAGTCGTTCTGGCTGTCACACCTCCAGTGGTCCGGGATGCAGTTGTTATTTTCACAGCGGAATTCATGAGGTCCGCAGGTCTTTTCATCTTTTTTACATCAGGAAACAAACAAACCGACAGATGCAAATGTCTTCAAAGAGCATGAATATTAATGGTGGAGCTATCATATTTCTATGTGTAATCATCATTTCCTCAGGGTTTCCTCGTAGTGCAAGGCTGACACCAAGTTCAAAACATCCCTCGTACTCGAGAGACACTAACACAGTGTAAGATGAAATACCTGACTGTGCTGCCAATGGCTTAGATCTCCTAACAGAATCTATGACAACAACTTTGCAATATTAAACACCTTTTCTTAAGACCCCACAAAATATTTGCAATTTTTTTTGTTGATAAAATGATGTCTTCCTAAGATTGGTGATAGAGAAAGTGTTACCTCCCCTCCCTGTGAGACTAAGGCAGAAACTAAAATAAGTGTCACGTCCTGACCTTAGTTATCTTTGTTTTCTTTATTGTTTTGGTTAGGTCAGGGTGTGACGAGGGTGGAATGTGTGTTTCTGTCTTGTCTAGGGTTTTTGTACATCTATGGGGTTTTGGTATGTCTAGGTAAATGTAGGTCTATGGTGGCCTGAATTGGTTCCCAATCAGAGGCAGCAGTTTATCGTTGTCTCTGATTGGGGATCCTATTTAGGTTGCCATTTCCAGTTTGGTTTTGTGGGTTATTGTCTATGTGTAGTTGCATGTCAGCACTCTTGTGTTATATAGCTTCACGTTCGTTTTCTTATTTTGTTTAGTGTTCTTAGTTTAATAAAGAAGAATGTATTCATATCACGCTGCGCCTTGGTCTCCTCGTTATGACGAACGTTTTGATTATGTCATCCAATAGCTCACTGACCTGATGATGAAAATAATCATGGCCTCTAATCCTTCAAGCTGCATACCCTATTCCAACTAAACTACTGAAAGAGCTGCTTCCTGTGCTTGGCCCTCCTATGTTGAACATAATAAACGGCTCTCTATCTACCGGATGTGTACCAAACTCAACTCAAAGTGGCAGTAATAAAGCCTCTCTTGAAAAAGCCAAACCTTGACCCAGAAAATATTAAAAACTACCGGCCTATATCGAATCTTCCATTCCTCTCAAATTTAGAAAAAGCTGTTGCGCAGCAACTCACTGCCTTCCTGAAGACAAACAATGTATACGAAATGCTTCAGTCTGGTTTTAGACCCCATCATAGCACTGAGACTGCACTTGTGTAGGTGGTAAATGACCTTTTAATGGCGTCAGACCGAGGCTCTGCATCTGTGCTCTTAGACCTTAGTGCTGCTTTTGATACCATCGATCACCACATTCTCTTGGAGATTGAAAACCCAAATTGGTCTACACGGACAAGTTCTGGCCTGGTTTAGATATTATCTGTCGGAAAGATATCAGTTTGTCTCTGTGAATGGTTTGTCCTCTGACAAATCAACTCTCAATTTCGGTGTTCCTCAAGGTTCCGTTTTAGGACCACTATTGTTTTCACTATATATTTCACCTCTTAGGGATGTCATTCGAAAACATAATGTTAACTTTCACTGCTATGCAGATGACACACATCTGTACATTTCAATGAAACATGGTGAAGCCCCCAAAATTGCCCTCGCTAGAAGCCTGTGTTTCAGACATAAGGAAGTGGATGGCTGCAAACGTTCTACTTCTAAACTCAGACAAAACAGAGATGCTTGTTCTAGGTCCCAAGAAACAAAGAGATCTTCTGTTGAATCTGACAATTCATCTTAATGGTTGTACAGTCGTCTCAAATAAAACTGTGAAGGACCTTGACGTTACTCTGGAACCTGATCTCTCTTTTGACAAACATATCCAGACTGTTTCAAGGACAGCTTTTTTTCCATCTACGTAACATTGCAAAAACCAGAAACTTTCTGTCCAAAAATGATGCAGAAAAATTAATTTGTTACTTCTAGGTTGGACTACTGCAATGCTCTACTTTCCGGCTACCCGGATAGAGCACTAAATACACTTCAGTTAGTGCTAAATACGGCTGCTAGAATCCTGACAAGAACCAAATAATTTGACCATATTAGTCCAGTGCTAGCCTCCCTACACTGGCATCCTGTTAAGGTAAGGGCTGATTTCAAGGTTTTACTGCTAACCTACAAAGCATTACATGGGCTTGCTCCTACCTATCTTTCTGATTTGGTCCTGCCGTACATACCTACACGTACGCTATGGTCACAAGACGCAGGCCTCCTAATTGTCCCTAGAATTTCTAAGCAAACAGCTGGAGGCAGGGCCTTCTTCTATAGAGCTCAATTTTTATGGAATGGTCTGCCTACCCATGTGAGAGACGCAGACTCGGTCTCAACCTTTGTCTTTACTGAAGACTGATCTCTTCAGTGGATCATATGATTTGAGTGTAGTCTGGCCCAGGAGTGTGAAGGTGAACGAAAAGGCTCTGGAGCAACGAACCGCCCTTGCTGTCTCTGCCTGGCCGGTTCCCCTCTCTCCACTGGGATTCTCTGCCTCTAACCCTATTACAGGGGCTGAGTCACTGGCTTACTGGTGCTATTTCATGCCGTCCCTAGGAGGGGTGCGTCACTTGAGTGGGTTGAGTCACTGACGTGATCTTCCTGTCTGGGTTGGCGCCCCCCCCCCCTTGGGTTTTGCCATGGCGGAGATCTTTGTGGGCTATACTCGGCCTTGTTTCAGGATGGTAAGTTGGTGGTTGAAGATATCCCTCTAGTGGTGTGCTTTGGCAAAGTGGGTGGGGTTATATCCTTCCTGTTTGGCCCTGTCCGGGGGTATCATCAGATGGGGCCACAGTGTCTCCTGACCCCTCCTGTCTCGGCATCCAGTATTTATGCTGCAGTAGTTTGTGTCGGGGGCTAGGGTCAGTTTGTTATCTGAGTAACTTCTCCTGTCTTATCCGGTGTCCTGTGTGAATTTAAGTATGCTCGCTCTAATTCTCTCGTTCTTTCTTTCTCTCGGAGGACCTGAGCCCTAGGAACATGCCTCAGGACTACCTAGGAACGCGAAGCGAGGCGGCCATCTCTGTTGGTGCCGGAAGGGTATAATACCTGGCATGATGACTCCTTGCTGTCCCTAGTACACCTGGCCGTGCTGCTGCTCCAGTATCAACTGTTCTGCCTGCGGCTATGGAACCCTGACCTGTTCACCGGCCGTGCTACCTGTCCCAGACCTGCTGTTTTCAACTCTCTAGAGACAACAGGAGCGGTAGAGATACTCTGAATGATCGGCTATGAAAAGCCAACAGACATTTACTCCTGAGGTGCTGACTTGCTGCACCCTCGACAACTACTGTGATTATTATTATTATTTGACCATGCTGGTCATTTATGAACATTTGAACATCTTGGCCATGTTCTGTTAAAATCTCGACCCGGCACAGCCAGAAGAGGACTGGCCACCCCTCATAGCCTGGTTCCTCTCTAGGTTTGTTCCTAGGTTTTGGCCTTTCTAGGGAGTTTTTCCTAGCCACCGTGCTTCTACACCTGCATTGCTTGCTGTTTGGGGTTTTAGGCTGGGGTTCTGTACAGCACTTTGAGATATCAGCTGATGTAAGAAGGGCTATATAAATGCATTTGATTTGATCTTAATTGTCTACATTTTTTGCTATGTTATAAATATACATTTAATGTATTAATCTCAATGTGAAGGCCAAGCTGGTTGAGAGTGCCAAGAGAGTGCAAAACTGTGATCAAGGCAAAGGGTGGCTACTTTGAAGAATCTCAAATACAAAATATATTTTGATTTGGTTAACACTTTTTTGGTTGCTGCATGATTCCATATGTGTTATTTCATACTTTTGATGTCTTCACTATTGTTCTACAATGTAGGAAATAGTAAAAAGAAAGAAACACCCTGGAATGAGTAGGTGTGTCCAAACTTTTGACTGGTACTGTATATATTGTATTATTATTATTTCAGTGTCATACTCAAATTGGTGCCCAGCCCACATTATAAGAAACAATTTCTTAGTTGCTGTTCCAATGTGACAACAGGGGCAGGAGGGGGGAGCACGCACGCACGCACGCACGCACACACACACACACACACACACACACACACACACACACACACACACACACACACACACACACACACACACACACACACACACACACACACACACACACACACACACACACACACACACACATTAGGAACCAGCCACTAACAAGATATAAAATAAATACTGACACAGCACTATAGATGATATATAAGAATATCTACTTTATATCTTACTTAGCTCATTAGAGCTTCACTTTTACAATCAAATGTCAGTTCAAATATATCATCATCTTTGAAAATATATGACTATTTTGAGTAGTATACCTGTTTTTTATTTACTTTTGAGCACTTTTTCAACTTTGGCACAGGATCGATTTGTGTCTGAGTGTACTGAAATATCTTGTAAAAAATGCCACTTGATGAAGAGTAACAGCAACTCAGAAGCATAGATAACAATCATAGGGAAATCAATGTAAGGAGGGAGCTGCAGGGAAGTGACATGCCATTATAAAGCATCCTGATGATAGCTTTTTCAGATGTCACTCAAATTAATTTCTGTTGAGATTGGCATGCTGATAACACCCCCCAGACACACCAGGGTTTCCCGGCTAACGGATGAATTAAAAGCCGATAAATACAATTGTAGCTGGCCAAATTGTCCGGGGCTACATATCATACATCCTAATTTCGTGCTCCAGCACCATTCTCTCAGTCCTTGGCCTTATGCGCCTGATACTGAGGAGAGAGAGAGAGAGAAGCCTTGGGATACTGTTGATAGCGAAGATGGAGGCCTATTTCATTGAAGTAAAATGAAAGTTAGAAAGTATGCCTATAGTGAAAAGCCTACCAGGAGAATGTCCTCCACATGGACAAGTTTTTAATATTGTAGCAGACGTAAATGGGAAGAATGTTTGCACGTCCAAATGCAGGCCACTGTGCAACTCGCTATTCAGGTAGGCGGCAACTTTGGAACTGTTTTTTTTGTCTTCTTCTCGTATTTATAATAATTTTATCATAATTATTACTGTATATCATTGTTATTACTGTAGGCATATTTATTAATCCAAACCAGTTCTTTAAATATGCTAAACGTGTTTTGGTTTATTCTGTTGAGACATTTTCGGTGGCTTAATTAAGTTTGATCTCGCTCTTTAATAGTGTGCTCCATATTTAGTTTAAGATATAAGTAGGTTAAATCAAATCAAAGTTGATTTGTCACGTGCGCCGAATACAACAGGTTTCAAAGATGATGACGTTACAGTGAAATGCTTACTTACAGGCTCTAACCAATGGTGCGGGAAAAAAAGGTATGTGTGTGTGTGTGTGGGTAAGTAAAGAAATAAAACAGTAAAAATACATTTGAAAAAAATAGTAGCAAAGCTATATACAGACACTGGTTAGTCAGGCTTATTGAGGTAGTATGTTCTTGTAGGTATCGTTAAAGTGACTATGCATATAAGATGAACAGAGAGTAGCAGAAGCATAAAAGAGGGGTTGGGGGGGGGGGGACACTATGCAAATTGTCCGGGTAACCATTTGGTTAGAAACTGTTGAGAAGCCTTTTTGTTCTAGACTTGGCACTCTGGTACTGCTTGCCATGCGGTAGTAGAGAGAACAGTCTATGACTGGGGTGGCTGGGGTCTTTGACAATTTTTAGGGCCTTCCTCTAACACTGCCTGGTATAGAGGTCCTGGATCGCAGGCAGCTTTGCCCCAGTGATGTACTGGGCCGTACGCACTACCCTCTGAAGTGCCTTGCGGTCAGAGGCCAAGCAATTGCCGTACCAGGCAGTGATGCAACCAGCTCTCGATGTTGCAGCTGTAGAACCTTTTGAGGATCTCAGGACCCATGCCAAATCTTTTTAGTTTCCTGAGGGGGAATAGACTTTGTCGTGCCCTCTTCACGACTGTCTTGGTGTGTTTGGACCAATCTAGTTTGTTGTTGATGTGGACACCAAGGAATTTGAAGCTCTCAACCTGCTCCACTACAGCCCCATCGATGAGAATGGGGACATGCTCGGTGCTCCTTTTCCTGTAGTTCACAATCATCTCCTTAGTCTTGGTTACGTTGAGAGATAGGTTGTTATTCTGGCACCACACGGCCAGGTCTCTGACCTCCTCCCTATAGGCTGTCTCGTCGTTGTCGGTGATCAGGCCTACCACTGTTGTGTCGTCAGCAAACTTAATTATGGTGTTGGAGTTGTGCCTGGCCATGCAGTCGTGGGTGAACAGGGAGTACAGGAGGGGACTGAGCACGCATCCCTGGGAAGCTCCAGTGTTGAGGATCAGCGTGGCAGATGTGTTGCTACCTACCCTTACCACCTGGGGGCAGCCTGTCAGGATCAAGTTGCAGAGTAGGCCTGTTGTAAAATACTGTACATATCATTAGCCTATTGCTGTACATTTGTTGGGTATGGTAGGCACTAGCCTTTCTTAGTAATTGCTGCAATACAGCCTGTTCAAAACATTTGTGAAGTTTTAAACCAGTTCTCAAGTGTTTTGTTTCATTCTGAGCCATTTTCTTTGACCAAATTAAGTTCCAACTGTATTGTCGTGTTAGCCGCAATATAATATCCTACTCATATTTTCTCTATAAATAATGGCGTAACTTACTTTTGATATTAGCCTAATTAAAGTTTAGAAACTTTTGTGGTTTGGTGTGGTGTGGTTATTAGCCCATTATACTGCAGGCCTATGGTACGAAGGTGCTCCAACTGACTTCGACAGATAAACTTGAAGTGATGCTTGTCTTCATAAAAAATATTCTTATTGAAAATGAATGAATAAGCCTCCTCCTGTAAGCCTATATCTTTATAGCAGAGGCAGTAGGCTAGCCTATCTGACAAGGATAATGAAATATACGTTGGTGTAGTAGCATGTCGTTGGCAATATAGGCCTCTCTCTCTCTCTGGGACTATGCCTAAGCTTCTCTTCAATTAAATATATATATATATATATATATTTTTTTTATATTAATATCATACAGTGGACGCCTAAGCCAACAGTATAGACCTATGCATGCAATGCCCTGATGTATTTAGTGTTCAAATCCCCGACAGCTGAACCATGAGGTGGACAATTATTCTTTTAGGAAAGCAAAAACCAATAAAACAATAGGCTATAAAGTTTTCTAATGCTACACATCGAAACACAAGCAACAGTGTTTTTGTCATTTGTTCTAGGCTATTTTTAAGGACACGTAAATGTCCCTCATTGTTTGATAGCACTGGCTGCATGGGTGAACACCCTAGTGGGTTATGCACCCAATGCACATGGATGACCGGTACATTTCTTAAAATGCCCGATAAATTAAAATCTTCCCGGTCATTTGACCTGACGGAAACCCTGACACACACAGTTATTTTTGTCTCAGATTGTCCAATTGAGTCAATTGGTTGAGCCAATTAACAAAGAAAGAACAGGTAAAGAGAACTAGTAATGGAAGAATGAGATTTAAAAACATCTCAAGGACAATGGTTTAGGAGTATGATTTCACTATCCTAATTATCCTCCATATCGCACTCAATTGTTAACTGAACAGCATTTAGGAAATTAATTAAAATGTTACAACTTCTAAAAGAGATCTCTTTAGTTAGTGGCAATTAGTAGCTTATAGCTTGTTTTGAACATCAGAAGAGTTAGTATCAAACAAAACAACCAATACTTTGAGTGAAGAAACAATTGATCTTGAGCTGATCGATTTTCCCAAAGATTATGGCAGCCTATCTATCCACTCAAATAACCATTGGACTGAGATGAAGATGAAAACAGCCTTAAAAGACAGAACACTTTCTAACACTGCACAAAGGCCCAAGAAGGAAATTCATGTGGAACCTTGATCTCTTTCTTCTAGATGTGAGCAGAGCTAAAAAATCATTGAAAGCCTAATCCAGAGGAAGAAGTTGACTTAAAAGTAGAACAACACAGCTCTGTGACTTCCTAGCTTCACAGTTTCAAGTCATGACCGGTGGGAAAGATAGTTGCGTGAGGTTGGAAAGTATCTCTACCACTAAAAATACCCTGAAAATAATACTCTAAACTATTTGTGGGGGTCAAAACACTAAAGACCATAATGCGCTAACTATCCAATGTGATGTCTGCTGTTTTGGTGCCATACACACTACTGAAAAGTCTGACATCCAGTGCTGATAAACTACCAGTCTTTATGGCTGCTTCAACTCAATCAGTACAGAGCAGATTAGAATGAACCCATGCGTACAATTAATTCATTTCCTAATCACAATTTCAACCAAGGAGCAATAAAACTATAGGACTGGTTTGATTTATGATTTTAACGCTCCCCCACTCACCACAATTAGCCTCGTCTGACCCGTCTGTGCAGTCCGGGTCCTCATCACACACCCACAGCTTGGAGATGCAGTGCATGGAGGCCTTGCACTGGAACTGATCTGGGGAACAGGTGCTCTCTGCTGTGGAGAGGAGGGGGTCCAGGTTTACACCAGGCCAAATCAAATCAAATTTTATACAACTGCTGTAGACTTTACCGTGAAATGCTTGTGGGGAAGGGAGAGCAATAGGGGATGGGAGAGTGATAGAGAGAGAGATAAGGGGGAGAGAGAGAGGACAGACATAAGGAGTAAGAGGTGAGCAAACAGCCCAAAAGCCTTGAACACATGGATTAATAACTATAATTTACAGAGGCAGGAACATGCTGTGTTAATAACATGTATTACTATACCTTACAGATGGAATCATCAGCCTCTGATTTAGAAATAACTGACTTGCAAACAGGTTAACACAATAAACAGATCAACCCAAATATCTGCAGTCTAGAAACACCCAAGTCAGTTTAAAACTCAGATAACCATCCATGTCAATGGTTTCCATGTGTTTGATGCCATTCCATTTTCACTGTTCCAGACATTATTATGAGCTGTGCTACCCTTCGCAGCCTCCTGTGATTGGCACAGTGTTCCTGATAAGATCTACTACATTTACAAATGTACATCTACAGTCTGATTAAGAGTGAGAATGCCTACGAGTCCTACAGTGTATTGCGATGGCTGAAGTAATTATACAGTTCTCCTTAATAAAAAATAAAAAAAATGTATACTGATTTTCACTCCATAGTGACTCTCACTCCATCTTGAAATCACAGGCAAGCCAAACAAATGAGGCAACCCACAGACATTTTGTCAGAGGTATAACCTTACTGCTGATAGCTAGAGTTACCATCAAATAATATAAATACCTATCTCTGTTCTCTCTTTCACTTTCTAATTCAATCATAGCTAATCCTCTCACACAGGGAAAGGGCTAAACAAGCATGCCTTTGGAATACCTAATCACTATCTGACTCCCTATTATTTAAGGCAGCACACAAGGGTAGGCTGTCTGAGCTTCACTATAAATTCACCGGTAAGGACCTTTAGGATTATATGTCTCAAACTGTCAGATACCACCTTTACACCTTCACATAAGAATTTCCATCTCATTCTTGTTGAACTGCTGGCAAAAAAAAGAAAAAAAAAGAAGAAAATAATCCCATAGAAGTAGTCTAGCCTAAATTAAAAAGTAATCCTCAAGATTCCTAAAACAATCCCTCTGCTAGTAATTTAGAAGGTTCTTCTTACGACAGTCTGTCTCATCCTCTCCGTCTCCACAGTCGTCCTGTCCATTGCAGCGGAGGTTTAGAGGGATACACTTCTGTTTCCGGGTGCATTTGAACTGCCCTGACAGACATATGTATGTCTCTGAAAGATAAAATAGAGGAGAAGAGGTATAACCAAGTGTCCACTTAGGATGAAAATCATCCATCAACGAAAACATGTAGGACAAAAGGCTGCATCACCTTAATATAAAGTGAAGTTGTTGGCTTAGCAAAGAACCTAATAAAAAATAACAATGCTTTGAAATCAAAGCACATCCACACATGGGCTTGTTATTGTGACATAAATCCATACTTGTTCTTTTTTTGTATTGCAGCAACATGTCTTGAAAAGGTATCAAGCGGTAAGAAAGGTATGAAGCTGCTGGGTAACGTATTGTTTGATTTTCCATCTGAACATCAACAGGTTCAGTGTGAAAGTCAGTAACAACTACAGTCTTCTTTAATGGACATGTTATTGTGGCCAGATACCAGACGTGTGTTTTTGTGTTGAAGCAAGATGTATTGAAAGGCATCATTAAAGGTATAAAGCTGCTTGAAGACGTATTGTTTATCTTCTATTCCCCCCGAACATCAACGGATAACAGACTCCTACAGATAGACTCAGTGTGAAGGACAGTAACAACAATAGAAATATTATTCCTAGAACTGGGAAGCCCCTTAGACCATGGCAATTTGACTTCACCAATCTTCGTGAATGGGGATGCATGTTCCAGTCTTCCTCCTTACCACAGTTAGCCTCATCTGAGTTGTCTCCACAGTCGTTCTCCCCATCACAGATGAAGGGAGGAAGAGCACAGAGGCCAGTGCCACACTGGAACCGACCAGGCTGACATTTGAATTCAGCTGCATGAAAATTAGCAATGTTATCTCAGAGAATGCAAAGCCAGCCAATTAAAGTACTTGTACACTGAACATTATGTATGCTCACGTATTATGATAAACTACACATTCGTAATAAAAAATATAATTAATGACAATGTAAAACAGTTCTTGCATTTCTGAAAAGCATGTGTAAACATGCATTTAATACAAGTTCTTCAAAACGCAGAATATTATTTAAAATATTCTCAGATCACAGTAAAAGATCACAGCAAAAATGTTTAATAAAAACAAAAGTAGTTTCCAAGGCTGACTGACTTTGGCCTATCATACCAGGATCCCCAGTAAGTCCAGTAATGCATAGTTTGTATAAATTGGAAAACATGGTACTCACGACAGTCAGCAGGCTCGTCTGAGCCATCACCACAGTCATCAACAGTGTCACACTTCCACCAGAAAGGAATACACTCATCGGTCCCGCAGCGGAACTACAGAACACACAAATTAATCAGACAGAATTCTAACTCAACACAAAAAATGGATTCTAGCTTTCCATTCGAGTTGTTCAAAGCATAACAAAGCAACACTACTATTTTCATGGGACTTAAGCTATAGAAGCAAGGCAGGAAAGAAGAGAGAGTGTGATATAAACAAAGAGAAAAAGCATGAAACAACAGATCTGCCTTAGGGAAAACCCAGAATATAATAACAAACTGGAAAAGAGTTACCATATTATCTACAAGTGCCGAGGAGAGTGTGAGGGACTAGGCACTGACCTGACTTGCAGTGCAGTTGGAGAGGCAGGTTTTATTATCAGCGGCGAGGTAGAAATTAGTTGGACAAGCACACTTGTGTTCCCCGCTGGGGGAGAGGAGACACAAGTGGCTACATCCTCCATTGGCCACCTGACACTGGTGCTTGGACACTGCAGAGGGAGGAGGAAAGAGGGGGGGCAACACCAAAAGTACAACATCATTAAATTGAACACTAGCCACATTCTTAATATCATACCCTATATAATTACATCCTATATAATAATAGCATAACCATGGGCTGGCAGATGAGGGGACTGCTTGGCTGGGTGGGTTACTCTACCTTCAGGTTGGCGTAGTGAATGGTAAATCTTAACAGACTTGATGGCTTGCCAGGAGTTAAGCAGCTCTATCCCCTGGGCCCCAGTTGTTTTATGTGCCCTTCGGAGTGATTTGGATTTCCCATCCGTCCAGTAGACAAAGTCCTCAAACAGTGTCAGACCCATCACACCTTGGATGTGGTCATAAGACACTGGGAAGAGACACAATACAGGCAAAAGAGAATCGCCATTAGTGGATGAGCATGCAGCATGACAGCAGATCTGTCAACAAATGATCAGCAGTGTGTTGTAACCAGACCTGTGTTTAAACATATTAGTTTTCTTTCAAATACTTTCAATACTTCTAATACTTCCATTATTCTCCAATTTGTTTTGAGGAGGTGAGGAGAGAGGATGCAAGGAAATGTACCCATTTTATTCTGCCTCACCTTTATGTCTCTGGGAGCCCTCCATGTTGGCAAACAGAATATGGTTGTCGTCAGCCCAGTACAGCCTCTTGTTGGTGTAATCTATAGTGAGGGCAGTTGGGCTGTAGATCTCCTTGTCGATGATAACGACCTGCCCACGGCCATCCATGCCCACACGACCAATATAAGGGGACTCACAGCAGTCCACCCAGAACACATACCTACACAGGGAGGAATGTGGTGAGGTCTTAGATGTCACTAGCAGAACATTTTAAAAACAGTAGGTTAAATGTTACCAAAAGTTATTTGCATTAGGACCTAGGATCAAGAGAAACACTCAAGTTTTATAATACTAAATCTCTTGACACATTGATGAAAATAGTCATGGCCTCTAAACCTTCAAGCTGCATACTGGACCCTATTCCAACTAAACTACCGAAAGAGCTGCTTCCTGTGCTTGGCCCTCCTATGTTGGACATAATAAATGGCTTCCTATCCACCGGATGTGTACCAAACTCACTCAAAGTGGCAGTAATAAAGCCTCTCTTGAAAAAGCCAAACCATGACCCAGAAAATATAAAAAACTATCGGCCTATATTGAATCTCCCATTCCTCTCAATTTTTTTGGGGAAAAAGCTGCAACTCACTGCCTTCCTAAAGACAAACAATGTATACGAAACACTTCAGTCTGGTTTTAGACTGAGACTGCACTTGTGAAGGTGTAAATGACCTTTTTATGGCATCAGACCAAGGCTCTGCATATGTTCTCGTGCTCTTAGACCTTAGTGCTGCTTTTGATACCATCGATCACCACATTCTTTTAGAGAGATTGGAAACACAAATTGGTCTGCACCGACAAGTTCTGGCCTGGTTTAGATCTTATCTGTCTGAAATATATCAGTTTGTTTCTGTGGATGGTTTGTCCTCTGACAAATCAACTGTTAATTTCAGTGTTCCTCAAGGCTCCGTTTTAGGACCACTATTGTTTTCACTATATATTTTACCTCTTGGTGATGTCATTCGGAAACATGATGTTAACTTTCACTGCCATGCGGACAACACACACCTGTACATTTCGATGAAACATGGTGAAGCCCCAAAATTGCCCTCCCTGGAAGCCTGTGTTTCAGACATAAGAAGTGGATGGCGGCAAATGTTCTACTTTTAAACTCGGACAAAACAGAGATGCTAGTTCTAGGTCCCAAGAAACAAAGAGATATTCTGTTGAATCTAACAATTAATCTTGATTGTTGTACAGTCATCTCAAATAAAACTGAAGGACCTCGGCATTACCCTGATCTCTCTTTTGACAAACATATCAAGACTGTTTCAAGGACAGCTTTTTTCCATCTACGTAACATTGCAAAAATCAGAAACTTTCTGTCCAAAAATGATGCAGAAAAATGTATCCATGCTTTTGTCACTACTGCAATGCTCTACTAAATAAACTTCAGTTAGTGCTAAACATGGCTGCTAGAATCTTGACTAGAACCCCCCAAAATTATCATATTACTCCAGAGCTAACCTCTCTAAACTGGCTTCCTGTTAAGGCTTGGGCTGATTTCAAGGTTTACTGCTAACCTACAAAGCATTACATGGGCTTGCTCCTACTTATCTTTCCGATTTGGTCCTGCCGTACATACCTACATGTACGATACGGTCACAAGACGCAGGCCTCCTTACTGTCCCTAGAATTTCTAAGCAAACAGCGGGAGGTAGAGCTTTCTCCTATAGAGCTCTATTTTTATGGAATAGTCTACTTATCCATGTGAGAGACGCAGACTCGGTCTCGACCTTTAAGTCTTTATTGAAGACTCATCTCTTCAGTGGGTCCTATGATTGAGTGTAGTCTGGCCCAGGAGTGTGAAGGTGAATGGAAAGGCACTGGAGCAACGAACCGCCCTTGCTGTCTCTGCCTGACCGGTTCCCATCTCTTCACTGGGATTCTCTGCCTCAAACCCTATTACAAGGGCCGAGTCACTGGCTTACTGGTGCTCTTCCATGCCATCCCTAGGAGGGGTGCGTCACTTGAGTGGGTTGAGTCACTGACGTGATCTTCCTGTCTGGGTTGCCCCCCCTCGGGTTTGTGCCGTGGGGGAGATCTTCATGGGCTATACTCAGCCTTGTCTCAGGATGGTAAGTTGGTGGTTGAAGATATCCCTCTAGTGGTGTGGGGGCTGTGCTTTGGGAAAGTGGGTGGGATTATCGTCAGACGGGGCCACAGTGTCTCCCGAACCCTCCACTATTTATGTTGCAATAGTCTCTCTCTCTCTCTCTCTCTCTCTCTCTCTCTCTCTCTCGCTCTCTCTCTCTCGCTCTCTCTCTCTCTGTCTCTCTCGCTCTCTCTCTCCTGTTCTGCCTGCGGCTGTACCCTGACTGTAGATCCAGGGCTAGGTCAGTGGGGTTAGGGTAAGAGGTCAGAGGATAGAGGTCAAAGTGTCTGATAGAGTACCCTGACTGTGGATCCAGGGCCAGGTCAGTGGGGTTCCTGATACCAGTGCTGACCAGGACAGAGGGGTACAGGCCGTTAGCTTTAGACACCTCCAGGCTCTTCCTCTCGATGTCACACCAGTACAGGTTCTTCCCTATCCAGTCCAGGGCCAGCGCACTGGGGACGGCTGTACGATGGACTATCTGGTGAAAAGGAGAGGGGGGTATAAACAACTAGCAGAGACAATGACAACAACAAACTAAACACTCATTATATGATTAATGATTAATGATGGTAGAATCCTACAGTAACTCAGTCAATGTCTCTCATTTCAGGCAGCTTTTGAATTAGCGAACCAGTTGTTTTGAATAAACAATGATAGTGCCAGCTGGCACATGAAACTGGTACTTTGAAACACTATTTAAAACCCAAGAACACCCATGCAATCTGCCATTAAAGGACATGATGCACTTTGAGGTCTGCTTTATCATCATTTGCAAGAGAAATATAGCCTTGCCAAGGCGACTAGGCTGTATTTTAAGCAGTAATTTAGACTAAACTGGAACTTTAAATAGTCTCCAAAATGTAACAGATTTTGTTTTCCATCAGAAAAAGGCACTCCGAAGAAGGTAAAAAGACAGAGGGAGAAAGTGGTTAATATTCAACACATTAAGTAGAGCCTGTGATATTCTGCTAGCCCCTCTATTCTTGTTGCATTGATTTAAAAGGTCATCAACTGTCAAAATAATGTTTTTCATGAAATTGGATGATATTTAAATGAAACCAGATTAAAGGATGATGACCAAAGTCTGAGAAATGACTGTTACTTCTACATTGATAAAGTTTGACCCCTCTCCATGTCAAACACTTTGATTTATGATTAAGGGAACAAGGTAACATCACGTTAACTCTCATTTTAATACACCAATGGCAACAAGATATTCTCTAACCTGATTTAAGTAAGTTCCGCCTTGTAACCAACACCGGAGAAGGAGTGTTTGCAGAGAGGGCGTGGTATATATAGCTATTCTACTGGTGCCAATATTTGACTGTAGGGTGTCAGCAAATATAATGAAAAGTTTACCTCATTCATCTATGGCAAAGATACTTATACGGTATGTTTCCCCTTTAATATGTGTCTGGTGTTAGCTAGTTACTGGCTAGCTAGGTCTTCAGCCAGCATAGAACAAAAGGGGGTGAAGGGTCGTTCAAAACTCAGACACATTTGTCAAGTCAACACATCCGTCAGTGCTGCTGTGAACCGGATTACAAGAGACATGCCAAACAGGAGATTTATATGGAACAAAATTCATTTTTGATGCAATTCTATTATAAAGACAGTTGTGGCTTTACCAACTTGAACCAGACCTGACATTATTCAGGAGTGTGCAACATTTCAATGTTAGATAGACATAGATTAACCCATGTTGTAGTTTATCATGCAGATTTGTCAGGACATCGTAATTTATGAAGCTCATTCTGAAATACAACATAATTTCTGTCCCAGGGGATTGCACTGTGTGCAAGTCTTAAAATTTAGACCCCAATTATTTGAATTAGGTGTTAGCAAAAACCTGTAAACTCCTGCGTATAAGAAAACTGTGGCTGTCATGACTACATTTGCTCTCATGTACTGAACAATATTCTG